>NW_009613495.1:0-13382 GCF_000690535.1 Cariama cristata
TAGTAATGAAAAGGAATATAACAAAAGAACGCACTCCAAGAAAAGACAAGTGATGCACAATGCAATTGCTCTTCACCTGCTGACCAATCCAGAAGCAGCGATCCCCAAGCAGTGATCAGCCTCTCCCAGCCAGCTTCCCCAAGTTTATATACGGCCATGACATCACACGGTATGGAATATCGTTTTGGCCAGTTTAGGCCAGCTATCCTGGCTGTGTCCTCTCCCACCTTCTTTTTCCCCTCCAGCCTTCTTGCTGGCTGGGCATGAGAAGCTGAAAAATCCTTGACTTAGTATAAACACTACTTAGCAACAACTAAAAACATCAGTGTGGTATCGACCTTATTCTCATACTAAATCCAAAATGTAACACTGTACCAGCTACTAGGAAGAAATTTAACTCTATCCCAGCCAAAACCAGGACAAGTATTCATTATTTTAAGCAACTCAGGTGCTGTGAGTGACATCTGAAATGAACTAAGACAAATAGGGGATAGTAATGGTGTCAAAGACTAATGGAGAATAACTACTGAAAAAGGATAACATTCATTATTTATACAGTTCTGAGCCTGGGAAACTCTCAGGTGCTTTCCTGAGAGTGCTGTGCTGTCCTGGCTCCTGTACTGACTGGGTAGACAACAAGCAGTGTGTCCTACAACAGTGTACCCCCAAGCACATAAACACCTTTGCTTCCCTCATCGGTGTATCTTGCGTATAACTGGTCAAGATCTCTGCTTGAGGCTCTCAGATGCTCTCCTGACCTTAAATGTGCTTTCCTTGAGACGGGACCTGTGAAGCAGGAGGTGCTGTTGTCCCTTTCTGCCTCCAAGGCAGTGGGATGCTGAGGCTTAAGGGACTGGTATTAATGCATTTAACTTCATAGTCAGAGCAACCATTTAGAGGCATTTGTTTTTCTCCTTTTGCTATGTAGGGATTTTACTTAAGTATTATATCTTGCTCCCAAGTTAGACGCTGGTCAAAATCTCAAATGAAGTGTGTCACCATTCTGATAAATTATACTAGATTTTTCTATGTTTATTATTAGTGATATGCAGGTTTGTGTAGATTTCTACTACCAGTGCATCTGTTTGCCTTTCTTTTGGAATTAAGTGTATTATTTATTCAATATATTGCAATGTTGTCCATAGAAATTAAAAACATTTTTCAAAGAGAAGATTAAAGTAATAATAAAAGGTGATTTCTCTTCGGGTTTCAAACTCTTTATTGTATAATAAATACCATTAAATTCTGTAAAAGATATAGCAGGAAAGAGTAGAGAAAAGGGTAAGAGAAGATTCTGCTAATCAAAGGAAGGCCTTCACAACATAATTCATTGTCCAATGAAGACAGTGGAAGGATTTCAGACAGCAGAATTAAATTTTTCGTGTTTAAAGATATATATCCTTGGGGTCATCCATATGTGCTTAATTGTTGTATTTATTTCTCTTAAGAATAGCATGTTCAGATACCTATTTCTTTCCAACAATTTAAAGTATGTGACAGCTTATAAACTCAGAAAGCTTGTGGCACTATTTGTTAACATTTACTAGTTCTTTCTAATATTTTTTGAACTATAATTCAAATTACTGGAATATTTTACTTCGAAGGTGACTTTTCATTATATGAACCTGGTGGGTCTTCATTTGTCCTTTAAGAACTTCTCTTTACTTTTGTCTAATTAACTTGATTTATTCTTGCAGCATTGAAGCGAGCTTGTTAAGTCCCTCATAACTGAAAGAAGAAACCAACATTATTTTTCTTTTTTTTTATTCTGTATTAAAAAGTTGGCTGCTGTGAATGTCTTGCTGCTCTGGAAAGGCTTCACTTGAAGCTATGAAAGAAAACTCTTCAGGCTTGATAGGCTAACAATCACAGCTATTGTGCCTGATCTGTCAAAGCAATATCTCCATGGCGCAATAACTTCCATCTGCATCAGAAATCCATTAGTCAGTGAACTTTATTGCCAGAATGAGCATAATGGGTGGATGAACTTCTGTACTGCTTTGCCTGTTTTTTTTTTTTCACTTCCTATCATATACACGATGGTTAAAAATATTGACAAAGCATGAATATGCACTTTAAAGAGTATATCCTCTAAAATTTTGGACCAAATCAAGACACAATGCCAAATGTTTTAATACATTACTAATGGTGACTGTAATTAAAAGACATTAAAAAAATTAAGAAGGGTTCCTCTTCTCCCCCTTGCCCCCCAAGCACAATGATGTCTCATGCTTCCCTGGAACTCTTCCAGCCTTGATCCTTGAGTGCTATCATAAGTAATCTTGATCATCTATGGGACTCAAACACTTTTGCCTTCAATGCAGAATGAAACAAATTGGTTTGTCTTAAAACCTTCCTGTCTCCTTGTTGCCCTTCTAAGGATCTTAATAGTCTTAGGATGCTTCCTCCCCTTCTTGAACCGTGTGGGATGCAGGGAACATGACAACAACTCCCGGAAAATACCAAGGAGACATAAAAGCAAAGTACTTATCGTGTGAAACCTTAAAATTAAGGTTCCATACTTTGCTGCTAATGACTGTGCATCAGGAATTGATCATTGATAACAAAATGCTTTGACAGATTACGTAAATAATAAACATCAAATGATGAGTGGACTGGAGGCAGAAGAGGGGCAAGTGGGCTTCCTTTTTGCTCTTCCACTTTCGGTCTAGTTTCTAGAGACTGTCACAAAAAAGGAATAAAGAAAACTGCAGGATTTTAGTTCTGCCCACAATTCTCTTTTTTTTTTCTTTAAAAAAAACCCCAAACTAATTGTCTTATTTAGTCTAAAATAGTCTTATTCTTGAAAATATTTAAATTGTTTCCTTTTTTTTGTTTTCATACAAGTATCAAATTATACTCAAAGTTGCTAAAAATATATGACATTCACCA
This sequence comes from Cariama cristata, assembly GCF_000690535.1. NCBI lineage: Eukaryota > Metazoa > Chordata > Aves > Cariamiformes > Cariamidae > Cariama > Cariama cristata. The sequence goes on from NW_009613495.1 coordinate 2,893, forward strand.
TTGCTACTGAATATATCTCTTTGTACTGAAAAAAGGCATTAGGATAGTGACATTAAAGTCCATTAAGATGGGCAAGGATAAACAGTAGATGAGCTTTTACTCCCCAGTACCTTTTGCCTGTGGGCTGTTAGGATGTTTACAGGTCCAATGACAAATTTCAGGGCCTACACCTTCAATAAATACCATGTTAAAGCACTAGATGTCAAGAGACATTGCACAAAACCTTAGCCACCAGAAAAGCCATGGCAAGACTCTTATTGCTTTAAAAGCAGCCAAGGTTTTGTTCTTTGGTATCTGCCAGTGACACAGAGACACAGATTCCACACATTGATGGAATCCTGTTGAATCAGCCCTGCACTGATCTCTGTTGAGCTGCACAGGATATATTTGGCAATCACGAAAAACATACCGGGTCTGGGACTCAAGTCACAGATAATTACCGATGAAATTTCACCCCCATTTGGCTTGTAGGAATGTTTTTCATTACCTATTTTCTTGACCTGTAATTTCATTATGATTTTATTTATGCAATATTTGTACAGCCCACAGGATACATGTTCCAAGAGTTTCCGCTAATGTCATTGGTAATTCAGTGCAAACAGAGAATATAGGGCTGAAATTACTTGTTAGTATTTTTAAATAAATACAATGGAGAAAAAGGATAGAGACAAAGAGGTAAGTAACGTCAAAAGGATAAAGGGTCACAACAGTAAATCTTTGCATGGTTATTATGCCTGCCTCTGGTTCTACTAAGGAGAACATAACGTTACTTTTATTTAACTTAACAGGTGCACTACTATTCTACAGGCCTAGAGCCTCCTTCTGTTAGAATCTTTACCTTATTTGAAAAATAGTTTTAGAAGCTTTCCTTGTATTTACATGGAATTTAGCAGATTATTGTCTATATATCACAAATTTAGATATGCCATAGCTAGTTATTTTTAAGATAAATTGAAATAGTCTATCGGTGGCTGCAGTATTTCTCCATGTCAGAAAAATCTAATGTAAAACTTGGCCGGATTTCAAAAGGAAATATAATTTTGAATTATATTAAAGATGCAATTACACCCAGTGCATAATCTAGCTGGTGAATATTCTTTGACCTATTGCAAGTAAACAGTGGTTGCTACAAACTTTTTTATTTGTATCCATTAAACTTTGGTATAATTTGTACAAATTTTACTCTACATTTTTCTCTTCTGCACACTGATCTGGCATTTCATCTTTGTTATTTGTAAAATGTGATGAATCATTGATGTTACATATCAATTTTTCTTCTTTCCTGATGGGGTGACAACCTTTAAAATGAAGAGGAGTCACTTTTACTTTTTGTAAATTATTAATGAATTTTTCTTATGAATAACAAAAAATTGATTGTTGTGTAGAAGTTTTCCTTTTTTTAATTACTTGCTTTGCTAAAATAAGCTTTTTTTTTTTTTACAGACACCGTTTTATTATGTTTTCCATATATATTTCAGCATGTCAAATGGAAGGTAAGTTTTAACTTTGCTTCAAGTGTAATATTATGGTTTCCACGTTACGAAACAGATAACTAATTTTAGAACTAAAAGAAGCACAACAAAATTTTTAAGTGTGTTCTATGTAAAGCTCTTCATCAGTAATGATTGTTACTTAACATCTCTTCCATAAGTTATCCTGAACATTTCTGTCTTACTAGGACACTGGGGAAAATGCTTTTACTGTGTATTTGTTTTAATTGCCTTGCCTATAAAAATGAGTGAATTTTAAAATATATCATTCTCGTTTCAGTGTCTCTAAAGTTCAATTATCAAAATAATTGAAACATCAGCGTGTTTTTACCAGTCTCCCTGAGTACCATGCTTGGCATATGAACAAATACACTTGTATGCACATGCATCACTGATGTATCTGCACGTATATTTACATACGTAAGAGAAAACTGTTAAGGTTACAAATAAAGTTGTCTTTCAAAGTCTGACTTTTAATGGATTGCCATTTAAAACATTTTATGCTCATTTAATGTAGTAGAACAGCTATAGCCTAAGTCTTTTTCAGTCTGTGGAAAAAATCATGTCACTTCTTTTAGTCATTATTAAAAGTATGCTCTGGACAGAAAATTAGGCATTCTTTCCTGTGTAATGAAAGTGCCAGCTTCAGAGTTGTTGTGGATAAAGTCTGGAAGACAAGTGACATATTGTGAGCAACCCAGACACACTGAATGTGGACTACGTGACCATCTGAACGCATGTAGAATCATTTTATGTTAGCGATAAGCTGAAGAGTATTTTGAGAATGCGTTAAAATGTGGGAAAGCGCAGAGAGAGTTATGTAGGGAGGTAAGCTTGTGGGGCAGGAGATAGATAAGCCTGAGAAGCAAGGCCATGGGAGCAGAATCTAGGGGAGGAGTTGTTGGGGGGAGTTAAGCCGCGTGGACAGTAACGCTTAGCAAATCATGTATAGTCGATGAGCGCGTGGACAATGCATGGCACCAACCATAAGCTGAGCTATCGTGTGTTTAGAAAATGCAATCTGTATATTAAGGGCTACTGCTTGCTAATAAAGTTGGCTTTCTTCTGATCATATTGGTCGTGCGAAGAGTCCGTGAATTCCGCGTCAGATAAAGTATATTTTGTATTCTGGTTGTGACGAACAAATATAATTTATAATTTGTTCATTAGCTTTTCATGTCAATGTTTTTGTAGTTTCTATCAGTTACATTGCTAGTACAGTAATTCCAGCTGCTAAAAAAATATAGTTATTATGTATTTTACATAATTTAGCTGTTTGTATAGTGTATAAATATATACTTCTTAAAAACATATATGACAAGTGGTAAAGCGTAGCTGTTTTGCACAACCAGACCTATTCGGACCATATAGAAATGCACCATGGAAGGGTGGTCAACTGGATTTTATGCCACTTGCAATGCCAAGGCAAAACACAGCAAGCTGTACTCTACCACTGCATCAACCTAATTCTATGAGATGCACTATGTGGTTAAATATTCAAATGCTGGGAAAATATTGAAATTATAGTTACCTATGCAGGGCATTTTATTCAGCTACTGTCACTAGAAGTACCGACATTTTGTAGACACTAGAGTGAAAAGACCAAGTACTGATCCATAAAATCAGAGCAAACGAATTTAAATTGATGGACTCCAAAAGGTTCAGTGCTTCTGCCTTAACTCTTTCCAATGACTTTGGCTTAGAAAGAGTATTGACGTTAATACCTACTGTAAGCATGGCTGGATTTAAATTTTAGTCATTCTATCCATTTCATGGTTTCGTGCTGCCAAATTCTGTTAGACAGCAGAGCTGATGATAAATCTAAACCATTCCTTTCTTGCTTTCAGAGCTACCCTCAAAGTCAATGGTTACTTACAAGCAGAAGGGACAAGATTGAAATGTGCAGGGTTATCTTTTAGTATACTTACAAACCGGAAAACTTCCCATGGGACACACTTGAAATGAAATTTCTGCACTCAAATTAGTGACTCCCATTCCTTTACCTGAGTATCAAATTCTGACATCAGTAACAAATATATGGTGCATTCAAAGAAGAGCAAAGAAGTTGGTAAGGGCTCTGAAGCGCAAGCCTGATGGGGAGTGGCTGAGGGAGCTGGGGGTGTTTAGCCTGGAGAAGAGGAGGCTGAGGGGAGACCTGATCGCTCTCTACAACGACCTGAAAGGAGGGTGTGGTGAGGTGGGGGTCGGTCTCGGACAAGAGGAAAGGGCCTCAAGTTGCACCAGAGGCAGTTTACATTGGATACTACGAAGAATGTCTTCACCAAAAGGGTTGTCAGGCACTGGACCAGGCTGCCCAGAGGAGTGGTGGAGTCACCATCCCTGGAGGTGTTTAAACGATGTGTAGATGTGGTGTTTAGGGACATGGTTTAGGGGTGGGCTTGGCCATGCTAGGTTGCGGTTGGACTCAATGATCTTAAAGGTCTTTTCCAACCTAAATGATTCTATAATTCTATGACATACGCAGCAGATATCACTGTGTATATATGCATATATAAGTATGTAGATAGATATGTGTGTGTATATCAGTTTTAACAAACCGTAGAGCTGAAAACAAATGTGCTTTGGATGAAACTAGAGTTTGGTCAGGACGGCGTGAAAATGTCCTTTGTTTTTTTCCCAGTGAAATGTAATGAAATGAATTTAATGAAATTTTTCATTGAATCTGAATGTAACCTTCTTAACCTGAATCTGCATTTTCATGGAAAACAAGCTTTCCAAAATGTGTACAAACCTCTAAGACATCAGTCTCTCATATGTTGGATGAATTTCTCTTCACTTGTACATCCCTGGAAACAAAATTACATCAGTGAGGCATAAATAATGTGAAGAATGTTTCTTTTAGATTAACTAGGTAAAAAACCACATGGTGCACAAACTTTTTTTACCTTTTTTTCATTTGAAACAGCTAAATGAGATAGTAAAAAAATAATTTTTGCTAACTTTATCTGGTCTGTCGTCTGATACTCAGAAGAAAAAATCTGGAAATCCAGATTTAGTGCCTCTGTATGCATCAATTACCTGAAATAAGTGGTATATCAGAGATCAGATGAATATCTAATGGCTACCAAAGAGCAACATTTTCTCTAGTTCAGTTATATAAATGAATGAACAATATGTGCCAATATTTTATTAGTATTGTTTTCTCTTAACATAGAGCCTTTTTTCATATCTTGACAAAGTGTAAAATTTTTCAGCATTAATCTTAATTTTAAATAAGAGAACCTAATTCACACTATGCTAGCAATTTTAAAATAAGGAGTTTGCCACTATTCTGCACCACCATTCCCTGTCTGTTTTCTTTGCTTTCCAGCCAGTACATGTGGTTCCAAGCAACACTCCTCAGTCTGTCCTGAAAATGAAAAATTTGTTTACCCTCTCCTGTTCAAATGCATTTACAATTCTTACGAATCTACTGTGTGACAAATATGACACTAAATGTTTTTTTTTTATATAAAATTTATAACATTTACCACTTTGCTAACTGATTAACTCAGTCAAAGTGGAAACTACACATTATTTCAGCTGTTTATTCTTCACCTTCTTGTTTGTATTACAGTTTAATGAAAGATTGCAGGTAAATTTCTGAACCTACAGTAAACTTGAAAGTGAAAGGAAAGATTTTCTTGTTGTCTATGTAAGAACTTCACATACATTTTTCCCATCTTCAGCTGAAACTTGGAAGTAAATCTTCAGAGGATCACTGAATCACAGAACAGCCCAAGTTGGAAAGGAATCTCAAAAGATCGTGTGGTCCAACTTTTTGTGGGAAGGGAAGCCTAGATGAGATTGCCCAGCAGCGTCTCTAATCACATCTAGAAAACCTCCAGTGATGGGGACTCTACCACTTTCCTGAGGAGGTTGTTCCAGTAAATGATTGATCTTACTGTAAAGAATTTCTGTCTTACGTTGAGATGAAACCTCTCCCAGTGCAACTTGTACCCATTGCCCCTTGTCTTCTCCATGTGGTCCTTGTGAAGAGAGATCCTCTGTCCTGTTTGTAGCCACCCTTTAACTACTCACATACTGTGATGAAGTCCCCCCTGAACCTTACCTTCCCCAAGGAGAGAAGATCTGCCTCTTTCAGTCTTTCCTCGCAGAATAAGTTCCCCAGCCCTTTAATTATCTTGATGGCCTTCCTTTGGACCCTCACCAGTCCAAATTAAATTATTACTGTTAGTTAAACTAATGTTTCTAAATCTCTAAAGCTTCTGAAATGAAGAATTAGGAAGAAAAATCTATCTTTCTGAGAAAAAAAAATGTCTATTTTATTTTAATTAAACTTACAATGAGTACCTTATAACAATTTTAATGAGCTGGGAAAAAGGTGTTCTAGTAAAATTGGGAAATTAGCAAGCTAAATCCCTTAATAAAATGTTTCTTTCCCCAAATTCACAATTTTCTTGTTAAAAAAAGTTTTTATAAATTCCTTATTAGATCTGATTTATAATTAAAAAAGGACTAAAACAGAACTGCAAATTCATATAAGTGATGGGATAAAAAGGAAATACTAGTATTCCTTTTTACATTAAAAGGAATAAATGCACTTAAAGATAAATTGATTACGCAGTGTCCCATGAGAAGCCTAAGAGAAGCAAAAATTGAACCTCCACTTTAGTCTATGACCTTAACTGTAAAAATACACAATCTTAAAAATGTATAATTATTAATACAAATGACGAGTTAATTATAACTATACTCTCCTCTCTACAGTCATCCTTTTGTTTCTCCATTGAGAGGAAAAAAGCTAGCAGAGTCTCTCCGAGAATGTCATTCACTTTTATGGGCTGTTATTTCCTCTGTGCCTTTTAAATCTAATTGTCAAACAGCTCAGACTCTCTTTTGTTGAGAACCTCAAAAGCAGTTTGAATGACACTATCAAGGGCAGCAGCAGCAGTTTAGCTGTTGGAGTCTATACTGTGCTGCACACTCGTGACTGGAGACTAGACTGAGAAAACAAAGTATATTCTTTTTCAAATAAACTCGACTTTGATTTTACAAGTCATTTCTTTCTTCTTTCAGATACAGAAAACGCAATTACACAATGAGAATTAATTGCTACACATGGTTTTGCTTTTAGTTGAATTGGTTTAATAGAGTGCTGTGGATTACTTTGGGTAGAATGACCACAACGTTGGGAAAAAGGTATAACCAGTATTATAGTGTGTCTAGAGAGCACACTACAGAAAACCATGAGCAATAAGAAGTGACAAGAACAAGTATATATTCCTTAAACTTCCATGATGGCTGACTTTAGTTTTTCTTTCTCTATGTATATGATGCTCTGTATGTATTATAGACTGGATAGGCACACTTGGCACCAAAGGGAGCACTTGATCATAGAATCATAGAATCATAGAATCATTATGGTTGGAAGAGACCTCAAAGATCATCAAGTCCAACCGTATACCTGATGCCACCATGTCTACTAAACCATGTCTTGAAGTACCACATCTAAACGTTTTTTGAACACCTCCAGGGACGATGACTCCACCACCTCCCTGGGGAGCCCGTTCCAATGCCTAACGACTCTAACGGTGAAGAAGTTCTTTCTAATGTCGAGCCTGAACCTCCCCTGGCACAACTTGAGACCGTTTCCTCTTGTCCTATCGCTAGTTACCGGGGAGAAGAGACCAACCCCCACCTGGCTACACCGTCCTTTCAGGTCGTTGTAGAGGGCGATCAGGTCTCCCCTCAGCCTCCTCTTCTCCAGACTAAATACCCCCAGCTCCCTCAGCCGCTCTTCGTAAGGCTTTTTCTCCAGCCCCTTCACTAGCTTTGTTGCCCTTCTCTGAACATGATGACACGGCTGTTCTATGCAGAAATGGCTCAATACAATACACTTCAAAAGACTAAGAGTATTAAATGATTAGGCTTCTGAAGTCAGGATTCAACCAGCATTCACTGTCTTATGGCTTGTGGTTTCTTCTCCTGTACATTTACTCAGCTTCTGGCAGGATTGCCATCTCGTAGGAAAGGTGTCACAGATGCTTCATGTGCCTGGGTGACGCTGGAGTCTATCATGTAGTAGTTCTTCCTTAAGATAAGGAGAAAAGATGTATCTTCTGGAGTGCTTCTCAACCAAACAAATTCAAAAAAGAAATCCTGTGGAAGAAATTGGCACTGTATAAATTAGTTTTTGGAAGAACTTGAGAGGAGAATGCAATCAGAACTGGAAGAGGTTGCACTGAAGCAAATGGAGTCAGAAAGTCTACTGCTCAGAGGGTGGAGAGAAACAAGGACAAAAATATTTGGTGGGATTACCTGAAGTTCAGAGAAGACTTGGATTATTTCAAGTTAAGATTTATAGAAAATGAAAGTAGTCTACATTAGCTGCCTGAAACCTTAGGCATGAAATCCTACCTGTTTGGCTTCAGCCATGATTTGACTCTCTGCCTCACACCCCAATACAGAATTTTTACACTCATTACTAGTGTTTGTTCTATTATGGTCAATGTTTTGACTACATCATGATTTTAGTGACTATATTAGCTATATCACAAAAAATGTTGCAGAAAGTGATTGCTGGAAAGAAACTTTCCTCAGTGTGGAAACTTCTTTAAACCAGCCTCTGTGTCTGAGGCTTTATGTATAAATTATTATAATCACAATCTAAACAGTCTTGCACTTTAGATATTTTTCAAAACCAATTACATTTATCTTCTTAATTTCTTAAATAATCTGACAGGGTTTTAGGAAGACTCATCTTTGTATCTTTAAAGGAAAACTAATATGTATAAAGTGCTCCATTTTGCATTTGTTATTCAGGTAACATTCAGTTATCAGAAGGAATAGTAAAGGATACACAAAATAATGCAAAAAAAAAACAAAAAAAAACCAAAAATGAACAGCAGGATGGCTGTTGTTGGTGTTATTATGATTATTATTATTATTATTGTGATGTCTGTTTATATTTAAGATTAATAAAACTATACAGATTTCCTTCAGGTTTCATGAAAAAAATGAAAGTTTGTTTTCCGATTTTGTATAGAGGTATCTTTGTTCTAGATTAAGAACCTGCTCTGTAAATTATTTTTCATTTGTTTCCGAGATCCTTGTAAATGCATACAGAAAATATACCATAAAGAAAAGTGGATTTGCCAGCTTTTAAAATCTGTACTCTGTTCCTTACTCTGTTATAAACAGTATTGTGCTGCCTATTTAAACCTCACAGTAAGATATAAGACGAAATCATAACAAGTAAAACACCTTATTTCTATAGCATTTTGGATTCATCAGAGCAAAACATTTTTAAGCATTATTACAGTCATCAACATATTGGGACTGGCAAAGCATTTACCCAAACTAGTGTACAACCTATATGAGCTTTAACACAGCAATTAGTGCAGTAATTCCTATATCAAGACAATATTGCATTTTTTTATTAACAAAAATTTCCCATTCCAGACTGATAAAATCTACCTTTATAAGCTGACCAGTTTATGTGATATATAACTATAATTACATAAGCCTAAATATTTAAAATTCATTTTCAATATCAATTTTAATTCCTTTGCCAAAATCTACCCAATAACTGGGGACAGAGGGAATGGTTTATGGCTTGCTTTGTTTGTTTAGAAGCTAGGTTTTGTTTCTTCATTTTAAGGAAAAGGAGAGGTTTGTAGTATTTCTTGTTTATGTCACTGTATCCTTGGCTAGAAGCTAATATAATTCCAGTTTTACACTGCTTTTTTTCGTATTTTAAAAAATTGCATAGTGTGTATGCAACATCTTATTACACGAGACACTACATACTTAGCTCAGCTTACTGAGGTAGAGAAATGACTGCAATAGAAATTCCCATCTGTTAAGATAACTAGTCATAATGAATAATGTTGTTTTACTTCTTAAAAGGCTATATGACCCATTTTCTTTCCCCCAGATGCCTTTGAAGCGGTTTGTTTTTTAAAAAAAATTTAGCATCTAATACCATCTATCAAGTAATAATATAGGTTATCAGCTTGAGATTACATTCTAAAATAAACCTTTAGAAATTAAAAAAAAAAGGTCCTGTAATCCTTCCTTATGTTCCTTAGCTTTCCCCTCCATTTTAATTTGTAATGTAAATACTCTCATCAGAATAAGCCAACACCTCTGAAAAAAAATCTCTTAACTACTGACTCACAGTACAATAACAATAATATTAAAAGGAAGATTCTGACACTTTGAAAATATTTTAGAGTTATGAAACACTTGAATGGCCAATTTAACTGAAATCTTATTGTTTCTGATTTATTTGACGAAAAACAATCTACTTTTACAAAAACTCACATTCACTCAGAGGAAGATTGACAGAAGAACCTAAAATTTTGTTTGCTTGCACTTGAATAAAAACTATTAGAAGAGGTATTTGATTTTGTCACAAAACAAACTGATTTTTGAACTTGTCTGGACTGATGTTTATTGGCAGTCGGTTTGAATCCAGTTCATGTCACTGTACTATGCAATATAATGGTATATAATATAAAAGGGTATTTCTGCTATTTTATTTGGTTTAACACATAGTTTTGACCAAAACCGATTATGCTTTCAGAGAAATAGAGTGTGAAAAAATAGTATCAAAGGGAAGGACAAAATCCTTTTATCTAAATTGGAGAGACATGGATTTGACAGATGGACCACTCAGTGGACAAGGAATTTCTGGGTGGTCGCACTCAAAGAGTTTCAGTCAATGACTCAATGTCCAAGTGGAGACCGGTGATGAGTGGTGTTCTTCAGGGATCGGGAATGGGACCGGTGTTGTTTAACATCTTTGTGGGCGACATGGGCAGTGGGATGGAGTGCACGCTCAGAAAGTTTGCCAATGACACCAAGCTGTGTGGTGTGGTCGACGCTGGAGGGAAGGGATGCCATCCAGAGGGACCTGGACAGGCTGGAGAGGTGGGTCCGTGAGAACCTCAAGAAGTTCAACAAGGCCAAGTGCAAGATCCTGCACATGGGTCCGGCAATCCCAAGCACAAAGAGAGGCTGAGTGGAGAATGG
>NW_009613495.1:13429-18108 GCF_000690535.1 Cariama cristata
AAGGACTTGGGGGTGCTGGTTGACAAGAAGCTCAACATGAGCCAGAGATAAGGGTCACGATGCTGTGACATTGCTCATAAAAACTCGCGGTTTTCTTATGTTACAATACATATACAGTCACCAGTAATTTGTTCTTCATTGAAGGATAAAGGATGTCCTTTTAATGTGGGTCACGTTGCTGTGACATTGCTCATAAAAACTCACGGTTTTCTTATGTTACAATATATTTACAATCACCAGTAATTTGTTCTGCATTGAAGGATAAAGGATGTCCTTTTAATGATGAGATACGATTACTGACCCAACCTAGATGAAAAGTGTGTAAATGTGACTTCGTAGGCAAGCAGTGAGGGTTGGGCCAGATTCTCATCCTGCCTTGCTGGATTGTTACTGTTGACAGTATAATGTAAAATGCAACAAGATTTCGGAGCAAAAGCCTGAGCTAAGGTCTGGTGTCCCCATGTGGTTACCCCCCCTGCTTCCCAAGAGAATACACTAATGTTAGGCTTTTGTGAGAAAGCTGGGTACCATAACTGCAACATCATTTTTATTTCCTTTCCTCTTCATTATCCTTCTTATGCCACATTTTATAAGGAAAGGCATTTCAAGTTTTATAAGTAGCTTTTAAAAGATGAATATTAAAACCCAACGAACCAACCAACCAAAGGGGTTGGGCTACAGTACCTGAGGACAAGACATTCAGACAGGAGTACAGCTGACGGCACAGTTTGTTACTTTAATTGGCTGCTTCAGATGTTGTATGAGACTTAAGGCAGCCCTCTACTCGGTGTCTGTTCAAGTAGCTTGCCAGCCTAGGAATCTAACTTTTTAATGTGCTGTTGTTTGAGCTTTTGTATTCACCTCGAAACACCTTTTGGGTGGGATGTCAGCCCCTGGCAGGTGAGTTATCGATTACCTTGGGGTGTTTGCACACACATCTGCTAAAATTGTTCCATTTATGGAGTTTCTATGGAAGGTTTATCCAAAATAACTCTTAACTGCTCGATCTTAAATAGAGTTTAAATGCTGCAAAAGGACTTGTACAATGGCCTCTGTTATGCAAGGGTAGATTTTTATGGATTCAGACATAGTTTGTACTGTGACAAGAATGTATACAGACCATGAGAGAAAGTAGTTTAATCAGAATTGTATTTAATTAAGGACATTTCTTAAATTATCTCTGAAATGGATTATCTTGATTTTTTTTAAGATACTGCATGTGTTGTATTTTGTACTCTCTTTAATTTCTGTTTAATTTCCTTTACGCTTTTCTCATGATGCATTTTTACCTTACGTTCTGGACTAAAGTGTCCACATTACAACAAACTTGAACCTTTACCTCACAGGGCACAACTTTGTCCTTTCGGTCATTATTAATGACCATTGCTACATCCAGTGAATGGATGTCCAACAGTTGTATTTCTGCAGTTCAAACATCCCAGTTGAATATTTTATTAATACAAAGAGTAATATCTTAAGTTATTATCCATTGTCCTTAGGGACCAGACAAATCTAATGTAATAATTATTCTACTTATCTGAAGTAAATTTTATTCAGCTCTAAAATTTGTTCCTATTAAAAATTTTATATGGACAAGTAGAACATTCTTGCTAAGTATCAGCAAGTAATAAATCTACAAGTCACATTTCTTAAAAGTCTGATAGCTGTCTCTTGCAGGGATGGGAAACTTTAGTAGTGCAAAGGGAGAATAAATTAAAGACCATGAAGATACTGTATACCAAAGGATCTAAATTCACCTCTGTTTTGAAAAGACCTAGCAAGATGACAGTGAAAAACAGAAGGAACTGAAATCTCTAAGACAAAAATGACATAGGAATATTCCATCTATTCAAGAATATGAAATAGCTGTTTTCAGCCTCTTCTGTAAGATAATTTCTACATGAAGCAACTTTAAGGAAAGGTTTACGTCAGACAATAGTTTCTTCAGTGAAGACCTATCTACTGTATCTAACATTCCTGTCATTATATTGTATCAATGTTATGTGAAATAACAACACATTAGTCTTTTCAACCTTCTATTAAAATACATGTCAGTTTGAAATTAAGCAAGAATTTTCTTCACTCTTGAGTAGTTCATAATCTGAGCTAAATCAGTTCAGTATATTAGCCAGCTATTTAAAACCTCTAGTATAAATAAGGTCTTCAAGGAATCTGAGAATCATTGTGACTAAATAGAAGAGTAGAGACAGAAAATTTGAACACCTCAAAAGGAAAAGCAGGAAAAATAAGTAAAAATAAATAAATGTGTAGCCTAAGGTCCATCAAACACGTAATGTTGCCCTTTTTGAACCAGGCACTTAGGGAAAAAGAATAAGGTGTGGTTTCTTCCGTGAAGAAATTAAACATTAAGAATAGTCTGAATGAAAAAGTTATAAACTAGGAATTTACTCTTCAATGCTCTTTTTGAATTAGAAATAAGTAATAATTTCTGAGAGATTAATTTTCTCTCTAAAAATATTCTGAAAGAGAATAATGAGGAAATAAAGTGTAACCAAAGTTTCTAACTAAAGGTCTTTTTTATTTATTTTTTTTTTAAGATTATATGAAAAGGCATTTAGAAACTTGAATTGGTAAGTAGAGGAGGAGAGAATGGGAAGAAGACTCAGAGTTCAAAAGGCTGACATTTCAAAATAAGTTCCTTTGAACCATGCACTCTTCCTCTCGTCTTCTTTCTTTATCCCTTGACATAATCTGTGTGCGGGGAAGCAAGGGAGTTGGGAAACAGAGAGAAGAAAGGGCAGAGGAAGGAGGGACTGAATATCATCTTAGAAATGTTTTAAAGGAATTGTGATTAAGAAGAGGTTTCCAGAGCTAGGGAAAAAATCAGTTGTGTCTAAAATTTGATCAGTAAGTTTCTTCACTGGTTTTGTGAAGTGCAATACTTTCTTTAGGTTTTTTTCGTTGAATAGCTCCATATACGTGTGCCTTCATGAACCCTTTCTCCTTCAACATCATGTGGTGATTTTAAAGTGAAAGTTCTGAATGTTTTATCTACCACATCCCTTATTTTGAGGTCAGACAGTATATGTATCCATTCTTGCACATTTTATAGAATTCTTTAGCTGTGTTAGTCTTTTCTTCTCTGTGAGACCTCTTGCTTTCAATTACTTTCATTATGGTCTATTATTCATTAATGTGAATTCATAATTTACTTTCATATTCAACAGAGATGTTAGGCCAGCTGTCCAGCTGTACCCTTCATCCTCTATCTGACTCCTTTTTCCACCTGTATGGTGGGTATATTGATACAATGTCCCACAAGGGATTTTTGAAGCTCAAAAATGTGGTTGGAAGTGCCGCCGAACTCCTCAAACAGGTTCTATAGTTATATATGCTAGTGTTTTACTTTGAAGGTGCTGGTCACTTTGAATCAAAATTATTCTTGGCCTTTTATGCCTTTGAAGGTTCAGATGGTACTTTTCCCTTTATTTCTCTTCTTCTTTATGTCCACTGGGCTCAGCAGAATCAGCTGCTGGAGCCCTCTGAGATCAGCTTTTGTTGTGTGATAAAAACAATGCAAGAATTGGAGTCATTGATCAAATCTCCTCCAAAAAAAAGTGATTTTACAATTCATCAAATTGTTCCATTTTAAATCTACCTGCTACATAATAAAAGCAGCTTGGAAAACCCCTAAATTAAGAACTGATCTCAAATCACTATACGGTTCCTTTGTTTCCCGAAGATACCTCTCCAGACTTGCAGAATTCAGGCAATGGTTACTTTTCTTTGGACATTGCATAGCTCGTGTGTGGGCTTCTCCTTTCTTTTGCTTTCTCACAGGAGTAGTCCCGTTCATAAAATAAATGTAGTACATGGTTAGGTTCTACAGTCACTGTAGGACCTTTTTGGTTTTAAATGATACAGTGACATTAATAGAACTTTATTCAGTTAGAGAGCTCTCCATGACAAAATGCCACTATAGAACACACTTAACCCATCAAGGCTTATTGCTTACTCCATTCTAGCAGTTTCTTCACGGTTTTTTTGGAGGACAGGGGGGAGAAGGTGTCATAAAACAGCATCTATTTTCATGAAAAAGATGCAAGGTACCTAATTTGATCTTTGCATAGACATCCTTAAAAGCACAAGGAAATTTAACACAGCATTTTGTTGATGGCACACCTGTTCATTTTGAAAGTGTTCTGTGAATTGCAACCACGTGAACTGACATAATACCATGCAGATCATTTAATTTCATGAAGTAATACAGCTCTGTCTAGTTGTATGCAATCTGTTCATTTCACTTTTCTTGTTATACCAGGAGATAGAAGAGATTTCTGAGTGAAGATTTATGATGCTCTTGCCCCTCATCTATTGTCTTTATCCATTTTCACACCATCATAAAGTAAGTCAGTGACAGTGACAACATCTTTGGAATTTTTAGATGAAAAAATGTACAGCTTGTCATTTAAAAAATTTATGTCAATCACTATTTTTGCATGACCGTTATTTTGAAAGGGGGGTTATTTGAGGGGTTCCCAGGTTCATTCTTTTTTTTTTTTCTTCTGAACAAGAATAATTTAACAGCAACACAAAGCACTTCTGAAAATGCATGAGATGCAACCCTCATACCTCGACCCTTATATCTGCCTCAGCCTCTTACACATACAGAGCTGCTGCCTCTGCATTTTACAAGAATAGCAGAAAATAAGCCTAGC
>NW_009613495.1:18142-39538 GCF_000690535.1 Cariama cristata
AATGTTTATTTGCAGGTACTGGGAAAATTACATGCTTTTAGTGAGCTGTTCGAAGTAATGTCTGCTCGCAGTTCAGAATGGTTTTTACAAGATGAAACACCTACTTTAACTGACATCAGTTTTACCAGAATGGTTTATAAAAAGATGGATCAAATGTGCTGTGAGTTAGGGCAGGGAAAGGAGGTACTGGTGTGTGTATAAAAGTACATATTATAGTTACAATGTTAATATCACTACACTGGCATAAAGAGGTGCCTACCCAGTGAAAGGAGAAAATACAACAGCAGAAGTCCAGGAACGGGTGAGGCATTTGGGGTGGATGAAAGGAATGAACAGAGACAGTAGCAAAGCCCAAGCCTTGGTGGGTACAAGCACTACTTCAGAAAAGAGTTGTCTTGAAAGGATTTCTGTTTCCCCTCTGAAGCTTAAGGGGAAAGTATTATTCTTTGCTAAACTTTTTGCTTCTTGTTTTTCTCCAGTATTTTCTTTAGTGCTGTTACATTAAATATAAAACAGAGCTACACTTGACTGCTTGAAGAAAAAATACAGGCAGGCAACCCATGAGTCTAAAGTTGCTTATGAAGTCCAGCCTTCATTTAAGACAAGTGAACTTGGATTCCTGTGTCCCAAGGAAGGGGATGGCCTAGAGCATTGAATCTGGCACTGTCCCTAACGGGTCCAGGATTGAACTCAGTAACTAAACTTTTTCTAATCTGAGTTGGCCTAAAACAAAATTAACAATAAACTGGTGTGTGAACAGGAGTTCCTAGGTGTTACTCCATGGAAGACTGCACCAAATATACCTCCATTTTATATCTTAACATTGCAACCAAATAAATTTGACTTTTTTGTTTGCGGTGATTTTCATATAGCCTGCCAAAATATTTCATTGTGGGTGAAAATGTCTTGGCATCTATACTGCCAGGTTTTGGTGGGGTTTTCTGATAAAAATAGATGGTCCTCTTCTGCCTTTGTAGACTTTTGTCTTTTTGACAGACAAGCCTTGCTATTTCATTTTGATGGGCCTCAGAAAGTCACGTAGAGATATTGTTATGAACCAGCTATCAAAAGACAGGTTCACTTGACCTCCTGATCTCTGAGTTCATCTCAGTCCCACCTACAAGTCAAATAATTTCTCATCTTGCAGTGCTGGTATGTGCATTTTTCCTGCAATACTTCATTTTCAGGACCTCTTAACCTTGTAAGGCAAATTCCGTAATTACATTTTGTAGTGAAAATAAGCAGGCTGGGCTCTTGCTCATATCTAGGTCAGCTTCACCCCAGTCTTACAAGTCCTGAAGACGATCACAATGGTGAAGAAGAACATCTGATAAGTAAATAGACCTTCTCTGTAATGCAGTGTTTATGATGCTTAGGGGGGATGAAGGCAAAACCATCCAGAAGTACATTCTCCAGACACACTAATTAAAGGTGGTCTGTTCCCCTTTCCTGAAGGAGCAGAGCTCTTTCAAAGCTGCAACGCTGCTGTTGTCTGAGGTAGAGCAGCCTATGTGTGACTCAGCAGGATGAGTCCAGGTATCGTATGGGAGCACCCATAGCCATCCCACAGCAGTGCCTGCAAGTAGAGACACCTTCTCTCTGGATTCCAGTTCTACACTCAGTAAGTCTGACTTCAGATCAAGGGGTCAGCACAGCTTTTTTACATAGCATCTGCTACTCCCTCCCTTCGAAAGTCAGACACATTGGCTCTCCCACGTGAATGTAGTAGGCACTTGTGCTGGCTTATGTGAAAATGTTCATTTTAAATGTTTTCTCTTTGACTGTTTCAGATACATACCAAGATATCTTTGTCTTGCTATGCACCATGTTGCCACAATGATTTCTCTTGCAGACCGGCTTAGAACTCATTTTTCTTTCCCTTCCTGATTGAATAAAATAAAAGACGGCAAATCTTTGCTTTCAACAGAAATTGATAAAGTCAAGCTCTGGACAGACACTAAGTGCTTTAACAATAATACCTCAGCATTATGTGTAGCTTCTGCCTGCTACAGAGAACATTTCTGAAGTGTACAGGTGCATAAACAACACCAACGTCCTTCTGCTGCCATTTGGTGAGATGTATATGGAGGGAATGGTTATTCTCCAATCTTTTCTGTCCTGATAAGAATTTGGACCTTACAGTATCAGATATTGCACAAACATACAGTTTGGCATGACTTCCAGGGAAGAAGTAAGGCTATCTTCATGACACTAAGCTGTCTGACAGTAAGGGGTTAAATGAGATTGATATGGAAGAAGCAAAAAGGAATTGAACTAATGAGGAAGAAATGCTCAAGGGAAGAAGGTTGGGGAGGAGAACTGCATGCCTCCCACGAGCCTGGCATGACGTCAAAACTCCTAAACTTTAAAGACGCTGGAGGAGATCGGACCACCCGCAAAGTATCAGTGAAAGCTGTCAGGCACACAAAAAGGCATAGGGAGATAGAAGGAACATGCTGAGAGCGTGCTGAGACAGTCTGTTTTCTCCAGAAGCAATAAGGGAGGGGAAGCAGAGCAGTCAAGGCAAACTCACAAAACCATGCAAGGAATACTGAAATAACAGACTGTAGATAAGGAGAACTAGAGAGAGAGATTATTATTCTTTGCTCCCTCTGCTATTTACCCTGGATTAAATAATATACATACAATCGTTGGTTCTGTAGCTTCTGTTTCTATGTCAGTACAAATTTACACCATTAAAGGCTCCTGCAGAGAATTCCTCATAAATGGCAGATGTGGTATAGTAGGTCACATTAGGTTCACAAGAAACAGATTCAGCCTTGAAGTACCATACAGCTGGATGAACTGCATTATTTCAGTCTGAATCAGATGGGAGAACTCTGGAATTTCAACAAAAAAAGTCCAAATTGAAATAAATATATTAACAGGTATCAATTGAATAAATATCAACTGAACCCTAACAATCAGCTCAGTCTTCTTCTCATTAATATTTTTTAAGATGGTAATAAGACTTAGATGAGTTTTCAGTTGGAAATCACAGTCTATTCCACCTCAGTGCTCAGTCCCATAAAAATACCTTCTATTTCTCCACCACTTGGCCCAAGTATTTGAACGTATAATGAAGGAGCACTTTAGAAATAACTCGGCCGTAATGGATTGAGTGGAAAATTCCTAGATGTCTATGTTGGGGTTTTTTTTCCTAACAAAGTGTAAAAAATAGCAACTTTGAAAGGTTGCATGTCTACTCATTTTTGGCAGTGGTGGGGAGTTTCACTTGTGCAGCATTTTGCACAAATCCAGACCCTGAGAGCTGCTTGGGCTGGAAGGGCCCTCAGGAGGCCTCTAAGTCCAACCTCTTTCCCAAAGTCGGTCCAGGTCTAGCATTAAACCACACTGCTCAGTCTGAAAAGATGGGCTTGCACGACCTCTCCGGGCAACCAGCTCAAATGCTTCACTGCCCTCAGGGTGGAAAAACTTTTCCTTATACCTAGTCAGAATGTCCCCTGTTTCAGTTTATGGCCATTTTCTTTTGTCCTTCCAGCAGGTATCACTATAAAGAGTCTCTCTGAGTCTCCTTGGTACCCTCTTCGCAGGTACAGGCAGGAAGGCAGCTGTTGGACTTCCCAAAGTTCTCTCTTCTCCTGCCTTAACAAGTCCCAAGCCTTCAGCCTCTCCTCATAGGGAAAGTACTCCAGCCCCAAACATCTTGGTGGCCTTCCATTGAACTTGTCCTGGTTTATCAATGTCTTTCTTGTATTGGGGAGCCCGGGTGCCAAGCATGCATTGTGCTGAGTAGACAGGGATAACCCCTTCCCTCGATCTCCTGGCTGTTTGTATGGCCCAGGGCAGAGCTGGCCGTCTTGACTGGCTCACGCTCAACTTGCTGTTAGCCCAGACCCACAGGGCCTTTTCGGCAGAGTTGCTTCCCAACTTGTTAGTCCCCTGTCTGTGTTGCTAAAAAATCATTATTATTGCTTCCCAGTTAGAGAATTTTTCATTTGTCCTTGTTGAATTTCATGAAGTTCACTCCTCCAGCCTGCCTAGGTCCAAGGGACATTGCATTTTTGAAATATTTATCCTTACGAATCACACCTGCACGATGAAATTGCAAAGCATATTAGAAGCCATTTTGCAAAAATAGTATTACCAAAAACCTGAGATTTATTGAGGCTCCTTCAGAGCTTGATGTTTTACCTGAAATTCAAGCTCACATGCTTAGGAGGCTTATGAACATGCCAAAAACTCCTTTTTATTTCAACCAGTTCTAAATCACTTTGTTTCACAGTCAAAGATACATCTCAGAGAGTGAGGAACCAGGACTATTTTCCTAAATATCCTAGTGAGTTTTATTAGAGTTTATAAATTGGTGGAGAAACTGAGTGGGTCTATGATTTCTGAGTGTTTGAAATAACAGTGCAGGCTTTGGTTTAAACCAAAGCACGCTGGTGTCCGTGGGTTTTGATTCAGGCTCACAGAGTGAGCAGCTGGGAAAAACAGTATTTGAAACAGCCTCTCATCACCCTTGGGGAAGACAGAACTGTACAGAAAGTCAGAGGTGTGCCAAACAGCCCTGATTCCTACCTCCAATTGTATCATCATTACTGTCTCTTTTAGACTTTATTAACAATGTTTTAATACATTTCCTTATGCTTTTGCTGTAAGCACGTTTGCACAGCTGAAGTGTGAACATATGGCCTGAAGAGGTTTAGTCAGCAAAGAGCTAACAATGACACTTCATGTTCTCGGAATTTGATTGAATACTCGTTAACCCCAGTTGTTCTGTTTTCCCTTGAAACAAAAAATATCCAAATCAAAATTAGTTTAACCTTCAAGTGGGTGTGATGATTACTTTCTTTCCTGCCCATTGTTCCGGTCTGATCCCTGAAACAAGGCAAAAGGCAATTGTGCATGATTCTTACAGGTTATATGTGTATTTACGGTTTCCTAAACTGAACTAAAGTTTGTCTTATTAAGAGATCCACACCCATGCAAACACAGACAACCTTTAAGCTTGTACTCCTAATTACTATTAAAGTGATATTATGTCTATGAGAGAAAGCATAAAATCTGAAGGATCTAAATTGGTAAATCCAATGGTCCAATGCTGCAAAGAGCACATTTTTGTTTGTGCTGAGCATGTATCTATGTCACCCTCTCTCTCCCCCTTTTATGCACACACACACACAGACACAGAGTTTTCTCTAGAAAAGATAACCCGTACATGACAAATATCGGCCACACTGTTTGGGAACCCATCCAGCAAACATTTGCTTAACATTTCCAGCACAACTAGCTCCGCTGATTTTACCAGGACAACTTGTGGCACTAAAATACACGTAGGCGTATTTTCAAGGCTGTGTGTTACTGAAGCACTTGGATCCTTCAGCAAATAAAAGGAAACAGAAGCAGGTGAGAATGTGCTCCAGCATCCTCTGCTGCCACTTGGGGGGACTGACAACTTTACAGGGCTCTTCTTTTAAAAAATATTTTCTGAGGAAATATATGTGTTAGGTGGGAGGAGAGGAAAGATTCAGTTGGCATCTGTGATCATAGCATATGAAAAAAGGCCGGCAATAAAACATTGGCTCTACTCTGCTCCTTTTGTAGATCAGTACTGACTTAATACAATTACTCCCACCCTATAATAACATAAAATGAGACTCTTGAGACTCAGGTCTCTACCTCTAACTTCATTATAATTTCATTCTTTGTGCAATCCCAGAAATTCTCCTCGGTAAATCACTGTGACAGCAGATCTATCCTGTCTGTAATGTAACTGAACCCTGGAAAACTTTTTTGACCCCTAACTTCAGATTCATTCAGGGTCTTTTAAAAATAAAAGTTTTGGAAATTGTTAAAGAAATTTATATCCTAACCTGTTCCTATTCATTTCTTTTCAATTGATCTACCAATGTTAAAGGAAAAGTGAACATTTTGACCGTACAATCTTCATTGCCATCTTCAGGAGCTCTCTTAATGTCCAGCTGATGCCAACATTTTATGCAGTTCTCTAAATTTACCCTCTAGACAGAATAAGGAGGTAGAAAACAAATGATAGTTTGTAGGTCTGTGGAGTTATTTCCCCTATTTAAACATAACCTTACAAATGCATCTTGAACACAATTAAATAAAATTGCTAGATAACAGTAATGTGAATGAGACAAAACAATAAATTAAATTATTTACTGCTTCTTGGTAATCTCATTTAACTGAAAGTTCTCAAATTTTTTCAGTTATATTGTACAGCACACTTATCCACAACTCCCTAAACAATTCTGCTGCTTTAGTTATTAATTTGAAACTTAATATGTTTTTAATTACATTGCAGTAAAGCACATTTGCCTCGCAATGTTCCAAAGTTTTTTATTTTTAAAAAGGAGAAAAAAAAATCCTAATAATTTCAAAACAAACCATGCATGAATGAAGTTCTGATAGGTTATCGTTATATACAGAGATATATTACCACAGCTAGGGGAAAAAAGACAGGAAAATTCACTGGGATATATAACTTATTTGTTAATATATTCTTATATTCACCTTCAGAAAGTATACTGGAGACTAAGTTTTCAGGAAAGAACATTTATGCTAGAATATATTTTAAATTAATATTACAAAATGTGCATAGGAAGTGAACGTTAGATTAATGTATTCTAATTTTATACATGGCAAATGATTCTATAAGTTAAATTATTGCAGTCCAGGAATTTAAATGTGTCCAATCAAAACTAGACAATATGTCTTGATTGTCAAAAGCAGGCATCTGTCAATGGACTGCAAACCACCTACAGTCTAATGGCTTTCTGTAAATTAGTCCAGAAATAATTTAGTCCAAAAATCACACTTGATAAGACTCTGAAATTCTCAAAGACGAAAAGAGAGACGAGTCGGATTTTTCAGAAAAAACCAGAAAATTTTATCACAAAATTCCCAATTGCACTAAATTTCTGTCACTCGCAGCATTTACGAATCCCTTGACTAAACTATGTGTTCTGAATTCATCCATCCACTTTTATTGCACTGACTTCTCCCATATATTTTAATCTTACTGTTGCACTTAGGGTGTGTTTATACTCTGGGCAAATACTGGTATTTGTCTTTCCAATTACAGAATGTAACAACCACCTGATTGAAAGCAAGCCTTCTATTATGATAAGGATACCAACCCCAGGTTGAATAACCCGCTTCAGCACAAATCTTGGACTTGGGGAAAGCAGTAGTACTTCCCTGCAAGAAACACTATCAACCAAACTTTATTCTTAATCTCATATGATGAAGAAACTTTTAATTTCAGTGTTCCGTTAAAATCCCATTGGATTTGCAAATATACCAGTATGTCTGTTCTCTTTGTGACTAGGCATCTCCACATTTCAAAATATATTAAATGAATAATGATTTCACAGTAATTACTACTTTTCCTCTAGGCCTACTGGCTTCAGCAACATCTTATTGTTATTGTCAGTGTTGATAAGCATAAATTTAGAAGCTACAGTAGAGGTAAAATTATAGTAAGAAAGGCTAAAGAGATTTTAAATGCTAGTCTTTAGACCAACCTTTTATTTTCTTCCTTAGAAAAGCTTTCATAATTCATTATTAAACCTAGTGGGTCAATTTTTGTTGTAAGTATACAGTAAATGTAAAATTGAAATGATAGCAGATCATATTTTTTGCCCAACTACATTACAAATAAAAGCTAAATATTAGCTTCTGTTTCTCCATATATATAAAACACACATATATACACACATATAAATAAAAGTTTATATAGTAATGCATATAATCATACACACATATAAAAATGTTTGTATATGTCAGTCTTATAACTCTGAAATACTGTGCTCCCTCTCCTAATTGGTTTATAATATATGGAAAATAAACAGCTGCATTTGTAGAAAGTGCTATTAATAAGCTATGCAAATCGTAATCAACTTGTTTCTGCTGCAATTTATAAAATTCAGCAACAGAAAAATATCTAGACACCATGGGAAAACCTGAGTTTCCATTTATCTTTTTTTTCCTAATTGAAATAGCTCTGGAACAATGGCTTTCTGGATAGTAGCTGGCAGTTAAGATAGCCTTCTCTCCCAGGAAATAGCAGTACTACTAATTAACATGTTTTCAAAATCCAGGCTGTTGACAGTGAGCTGCAAGAGCAGAAAAAGGTTGCTAGGTATCTGCACTCACATGACCTGAGTTTTTTATTCTTTGGGAGAGAATATATTGCAAAGGTTTTAGCACTGGCAACTTTCCCTGCTAAGACATTTATTCTTCAATGACTGGAAAACATTAATTTAAATCTTTTTAATGAACTAATGGGTCATGTAAAACACCTTATACTTTAGCAAAATCATTTTTAATCAAACATTGTAGGTTTAATTGGTTAATATTTGAGCTACACTTTGTACGTTGAAAACTGACCACTAGTATTACCACACAGACAATAGTAATCCCAGATAAATGGATAGAGTTGAAATATTTGCCGTAGTTTTCTCATTGTTTTCTCAATCATGACACATCCTGCTGGTGTATTTCCAGTCTAACCTCTTCTCAAGGCAATGTCCATTAAGGTTCCATATATATACATATTTATATACAAATAGAAATATACATTTCTACACTACAGCATTAGAATTCTGTGTACATGTACACATGGTACTAAATGGTGAAATTCTTGTTATACCTTGTCATCACAGAGACACCTAAACAGCATATTGAGTTTGTACAATAGGCTGCGATTTTTTCAAGATTTGAAAAAACATGGACATAAATATGAATGAGATGTAGGTTCATTTTCTTTGTTAAAGCTACATCTTGACATAGCAACCTGTTCATGCATACTATATGCCCTTCATGCATATTCATTTGCTCTCGTCAGGAACCTTCATGCAGGATAGTATGCCAGAAACTCTCTCCATTTTGTAACGGACTCTAGTTCATCAGCATTTATATAGCCATTATAAAATTATACACTGAGAGAAGCATGATCTCAGCAGATAAGACAAAACTTAGCAGTCCATTGACCAGAAAAGCCCTATGTGGTGGTGTTGAGCCAGCGAAAATACAGATTTTCAACAAAATCTGCCTAACATCAGAATGTAAGAACAGTCTAGTTAAAACAAAAGTCTGGTTTTTTGTTGTGTTTTTTTTTCTCTTGGGACTGAGAAGGTGGAAGGTTTAGCAAAGAGGATATGAGAACAGGGCACGATTACAATGATACTCCCCTCCATTATGGTCTTTCCAATTCTTGGATAATCAGTCGTAGTTCACCACAAATTATGCTGGTGAGTAATCCACCTTAATTAGCAACATTCTATGACAATCACCAAAAAGCTTTTAATTAGTTTATTCTTACTGCTCTAGAGACACAATTTAATTGGCCACCATTGCATGGCTGTATCTCGTCACACTGTGAGGTTGGGAAGAACAACAGGTTAACTGACATCAACCCTCCACATGAAGAACAGAAACAAGATCTCCTGCCAGTTAGGTATGTCCCCAGACCAGGGCAGTGTGTCCCTCGAGCAATTCCTCTTACTTCTAAAATGGTGTATATATGAAGGAAACCACAAGTTTAAATTTGCCCCAGTTTCTCACATTACGAGAGACATACTGAAACATTTATTGAACTGTCAGGGAGTCATTGTGTTATGGCAGATGAGACATTGAACAAGGAAACATGTAGACTTGATACTAATTTCTAAAATGTGATAATTATATTTCTTCATGATGAACGTTCTACTCCTCTAAGATACTGAGCACCCTCGATCTCCGCTGAAGTAAATAAAATGCAGATGTGACCCTCAATGTTAATTCAACCCCTTGTGTTTGCTGTAGGCACGATGCACCCTTTTTTTCAGCTCTAACTAGACTAGACTGATAATTATCATCATCCTATTATCCCTGTGCTATAAATTAAGAAAACCTTGCTTTACAGTGAAGAAGCTCTGCAGATTTCAGCATATAAAGAGGGAAATGAATTGGAAGAGACCAAAGATGCAGAACTCTTGTCAAACGTGTTTGAATTGATAGAAGTTGTGAACTACAGCTGCTAATCCAATGAACCAGATGGTATCAATTGTCAAACCAGGTGCAGGAAATAGGGTTGTTAGCCCTCCTGCAAATCAATTAGATCAGCATGAAAAATCCGTAAATGAACTTCCCACCAAACAAACAAATTGTACCAAAAACTGTCTCGGGTGCTCAGCTGAGTCTTGAACGATTGGTCCTTTTGCAAGTGGCAGCTGCTGTTAAATCTCTTTATTTCTTTCATGAATAAACCTACCAAAATTTAATTCTCAACTGTTAATGCATCATGGAAGCTGCCTGATCCTACACCTTTCTTTTTACTGATCCGTGTTAATTGGAAGTGTCAGAAAGCATGTAGTATGTCACCGAGCTAACACCGGTTTCTACCGCACATGTTTCAGTAGGCCTTCCTTATCCCAATAGGTAAGTTTTTATTTCACTTAGGAGAAAGCTATTCCCAAAATGATGTTCCTATAAAATATAGGGTAACATTAGTTAATCAGCTTTTGGCTGATGGTTTGGTACTCTTTCTAATGAAATCTGATCTGCCGTTTTCCCCAAACGATACACAATATGCAGCAGGTTTCATAAGAGACTATAGAGAGTGGTGGGCTGCTAGAGCTGGTATGAGGTTGCTTAGCAGAGATATCTGGGATGATTTCAGGGTAGTGGTGAGAAGGGAACTGATGAATTAGATTACAGCAATTCACCCTGTTATGTTGTTTCCTAATTCTGACAGGAGGAAGTAGAAGATTTTTAAAGGAAATGTCCAAGAATACCCATAAATAGCTTTCCCCTTGAGGGACTGTCTTCTTAAATACACTCTGTAAATGGTTTTGTAGTCAAACATGCAACAGAAATCTTGAAATACAGTATACACATATTTTATACACGTGTATATGTAGACATATTTACATTAGCTATATTAAAAAGTATGCTTTTCACTTATATTTTCATTAAATTTTCAGCTGAGAGAAGACATAGAAACAGACTCATGTTGAGATCTATGCTGGAATTCAGTGCACTTATATGATTCATAATTAACCTAATTCTCTCTCTGTGGGCACTTCTAGAAGAAAGAAAGAGAACATGAGAAGGAGAAATGCACTGAGTGGGGTTTCTCTATATTTAAATCCTCTTACACAAAATGGACTATCACTGGGTTGAACTAAAAAAGAGTACTAGCATTAAACTTGCACTCTCTAGCTAAAAGTTAATTGAAAGCATTAAAAAGGTATAGCAATCAAGATAAACATGTACAAATCTGGATGGTTCTATAGATTAAGTTATCCAAAGAGAAAAAAAAAAAAAAACAAACAGGAAAACTCGGAGTATATATATAAGACAGAGTATATACTTTAGAATATGTGTTGCATGGCAATGAAGAGGGAAAAAATAGCAGGAAAACTGAACAATCTAAGACAATTGTGACAATTTGTTCCACTCACAAAGGTTCCATAGCCAGAATCCTGTTGCTCTATTTTTTAAGTCTCTGCTTGTCATACATCCCAGAACACAAAAGACTTTGACCAAATAAGCCTGAGCCAAGCACTTACAATTTTTAAAATTTCATGCTGCTTAAAACATTGATTAAGGATATGACTCTTAAATGCTCAGCATGCATACTATCCCAAGAAACAAGGAATAGTACACTGTTCCAGGGGAATGATGGATCAGATATCACCAGAAAAAAAAACAAGATCCCAGAAAAAGCGACAAATCATATCACTTAGATGTTTAGAGACAAATATTCCACTGAGACAAATTTAACCTTTGTGTTTTCCATAGGTGTACTTATACAGAAATCATAATAAAGTAACAAGTATTAAAAAAAAAAAAAAAAAAAAAAAAGCATGGTGTAATTTTCAAGGATTTGTTTTACTGGGTAGTTCAGTATACAAATGATAATAACTGCACTGTAAATTCCATACAGCAAATACAACTGGATTTTAATATGAAGACCATCATCAAAGGAATAGTAGCATGAAATTCAATCATAAAGTTAACCTTCTGGTTAGGAGGATTTTTTGTTATTATTTAAGGTCTGCACATGCACACGCATTTATTTTTCTACTGTAAGAGTACTAAATGTGCATAAGATCTTATCATGTTGCAATCTCGTTGAAAAACAAAACCAACTAATAAAAGTATAAAATTATATTTCTGATATAACAATGCTTATTGTACCTCAACATATTTACAATTTTGTGGCAATTTCAACCAAGTCTCTGAAACCTTCTTGTGGTTTACAAAAAATAAATGTTGCATTTATTTTCTGAATGAGTTCTTATCTAAATATCTACATGTTGAAGGAAATTAAGTAAGGATTATCTCCTGAGATGTGTGTATGAGGGAAGAAATGTCACTTTTATTACTTTTATGTAATAAACCATCATTGAATGGATCGTTAGATTCCTATCAGTTAAAGGCAATATTATTAAAAATATTTAGAGGGAAGAGGGTATTTCTATGCTACATCTAACAATGGCTTAATGTAAAAGTACATGAGCAATAATGAGGTCAGGAACTCAAAACCCATTCCCTCATTACTGATGTTACTAAAAAAAAAAAATTCTGGATAAAAGAGAAGATATTATATATATGAATTTATCATGAAGTTTAATTAATGTTTCAGCAGTCCAATAGTCCAAATCATCTAATAGAGAAAAACCTCAATCATAATATTCTTAAAGCTGTTGCACAATACCTTCTTATCGCCTACCCTTTTCTGGGGTAGTTATTCTCACCCTGGGTCTTAAGGTCAACAGCTTCAACCTTAAAACTTCTTTCGGTAGACTTTGGGGTGGGGAGTGTCACAGGGAGCCACCAGCATCCCAAGCCATTCGCTGGAAGAATCTGATGTCCCATGTGGAGGTCCCTTCCTCTTCTGATTTAGGGCTTGTTTTCCCATCCCCATCTGCTCCCTGCCCCCAAAGAAGGGGTGAAAGCTGCCCCACAGCCCCCAATATCCCCCGGGGCCGTTTGTCCAGCAGCGACTGCCCGGGGCTGTCAGCCCCTTCCCCAGCGGCACTCCCAGAGCTGGAGCTCAGCCAGGCTGGGCAATGGGCACTTGGCCACGGGGCGCCTGGTCAACCCGGCTCAGCCCCGCTCAGCCCAAGGGCAGCCCACCACCCCTGGGACCCGACACAACTGCCCACAACACAGGGCTGGCTGCCCTGGGCAATGGGAAAACCAAATTTACTGGGCTACACAGACCAACTGTTTTGTGACTTTTCCTTTTCTTGCAGGAATTTTGCATTCTTTTCAACAGCGTCGTGGCCTAAGCAGGAAGCAAGGGCATCTGCCTTGTTGAGATCCCAGTCCTAAAAGCATTTTCATGACATATGCAAGACATGCATTTAACTCTTCCACAGGCATAGGAAAGTCTGTATCTTTAATCTTATCAAATATTTAGATGTGGGTAGGAAGGTTAAATGCTCAGTCCTCAACATAGAACATCCATTCTGTGCATACATAATAGTTTTCAATGTTTATATGGAGCTTTCAAGGCAAAACCAGGTATCTACAAACTTGCAGGCACACAGGAGAAAAAAGAATTGTAGAATCAGAATATCTTGAGTTGAAAGGGACCCACAAGGATCATTGAGTCCAACTCCCTGCTCCCTGCGGGCCTACCTAGAGCTAAACCGTGTAACTAAGAGCATCGTCCAGACACTCCTTGAACTCTGGTAGAAGGTTTTACTTGATTATTTCTGTGAGCGTAAGAAGTTCCTGCTTACTCCCAGTTTAGGTACTCATCTAAGGTTTAAGTCCAAAAGATATAATGAATATGTATTGCACTGACAAGAATTTGTATGGATTCTAGGATGGAGAGGAAACTAGATGCCTCTCAAATTCTCCTGAGACAAAGCTAATACTGAGCAGTTCCTTCCCATGTCAAACTCATAACTTGAGCTGATTACTCAATGCAGTAATTTAGTGACTGAATAATTGGAACCGACTGATTTATTGATTCAATTTTAAATGTGCCCATTATTTGATCATTGTACTGTTCATCTTTAATTAGCTAATAAAACTGTAGCATATTAGCTTAGAAATATGTCTCATTAAGCGAATATTTGCTTGCTTATGCTTTTCTTTTATAAAATCCATAATTGGCTCATAGAACTGATTTATTTTCTTAAGTTGCAATATGTGCCATGAACTTTCAGACCACAAGTAACTGTAGATAAGCAGCTTCTGAGCAGTTGGACCTCCTCCCATCTAAATTCGTAAACAGAGATTGAGGAGAGTATTCCCTTTTAAGTCTCTTTGCCCAAAGGGTAAATGGGAAAAAAAAGGGGAGGAGAGGAAGGGAGACAGAAGGGGGGATGAGGGGGGAGGGATGGCGGGATGAAGAGGAAGGGAGGAAAGAAATGCCTTGTGCTAGTCAAGTCTTCTGTGGAGTTTAAATGCCAAAGTCAAAGCTAGCGATGGAAGTGCACTTCCAGCCACTTAACGATCAGACCCCCACGTAGGATTGTGTGGTGCCCCATAAGGAATGGAACAGATCTCAGCCGTTGAAACACAACCCTGAGAGGAAGAGAAAAATGACCTTGAATTTTACAGAATAGCCTCATTGTGCAGAACGTGGTAAACTCGAGAACTTCTGCAGCAGTTCACTCTCTTGCTATTCCTGACGTAACACGTGATCTCCTTGTCCTGAGTCCAGCTGGGAATTTTCTTCCTTGCAGCCTGTGTGCTGCTGTGCTTCGGATTTGTGGTTGAAGCAGTTGTGGTTACCCACCAATGTCTTGACTATTTCTGAACAGTGCTTGCACAGCTTTTCTACATCCTGCCAGTTACAACAAATCTTTAATAGCATAATTGCCCTATAGATGTTTCTCTCAGTTAAGGACAATGAAACTAATCCACCATCAATCTAATCCACTGCCTCTCTAACCAAGTCAGAAATTCTGCAATGATTCAAACCAGCTGGCATCTCAGCCCAGGAATCAAACATTTAAAGAATTCTTTCCATTTATTTCATAGCTGTTCATCATTTTCTTGGAAAGCCATATTTCCAAGAAAATTACAATATCAGAAGTGAAATTGCCACTACATTCTCTTATAGCACAGAGTACACTTCTATTTTGAGAGTATTAATCAGAGACACAAGATTTCATACACTATAGGAACACTGTAGGGGGAAAAATAGTAAAAAAGGCTCATTTCTAATTTCTAGATGTTGTTAATAAATAACTGGACATATTAATTGCTAATATATAGTCTGGATGTAGAAGTCAAAGTCTGAAATAACTACCCAAAAAAGATAGTTTCTAGAAGGATTGTCAACAGGAAAATCACACATTAAGAAAAAGCACAGGTCAAGTTCCTTAATTCATCTGGTCTTATACAAATGTTCACTTAATAAGTACAAATTGAAAGACAAAATAATGATTGCAATGTTTACAAGAGCATTAACAAGAGAAAATAGTTACACGTGCAGATAGTGAGAAAATTATTTTGCCGGCACTCATTTGGATAACTTAAAAAGTATTCCCATGAAAGATTTAATTTAATTAAAAAGTAAATAAAACCAACTAGATTTCTTTGACTGTTTAATGAAAATGAATCACTTGTCATAAAGTACCAGTGAGTGAACTACAGTCTCTTTCTTTCTACTTATGACTGTACAAGTCCTAACGCAAAACAATGCATGACAAAAGAAAAATATATAAATCAAGTGAATGCAGCTGAGCAGCAAAGTGACCCTCTCTCATAGCTAAAGGAGTATCACTTTGCTGTTCTACTCCAATACTGCTTTCTTTTTTTTTTCTTTTTTTAATTTTATAACATCTTTCTGCTGAGTTCCTCATATGTGAGCTGCTGGAGTATGAATGGAAACAGCACTGCTCCACTGGCTCTTGGCAAGTTTACGCTTTCCGTATGCAGTAGACTCACATTTGAAAATAATTACTTGTCTCCTCCATATTGGTTGAAATCAGTGACCTTGGCAGTGGATGGAAGTCACAGTTGGTTGATCTAGTCTTTTCTGCTGGCTGGACACAGGAGGCAGTTTCGTATCACAAAACGCTCGTCTGTTCCCAGTGCCGTGGACTGTCAGAGTAAAACAAAGGCTAAAGGCGTTGCTAGCAACAGGAGCATACAGGTTTATAGCAGCTTCAAATTTTTCTATCAGCCACTGTCAAAAAACCCCCAAACAAATCAAAAGTCATTTTAGGCACCTCAGATACTTTTGATTCATTCTATTTCTTTTATTAAAAAATTCTAACCATGAACATCTAGAGATACTTGTGCTTAAGTGAATACTTACTTATTTAAATTATCCCCATAAGTATCAGACATATCAGACATATCAGACTAGCAGCATACATTTCTTTACAGATTCAATATATATTTTAAGTTTAAATATTTAATTTTTGTTGTGGAATGACAATTTATTCATTTGCTAAACAGAGTTTTGTTTAAGAAAAACAAAACCACAGAAAGCTAAATAAGCAGATTCATTTGTTCTATTAAATTCTGAAGAGAACAACTCACAATGAATCACTGACTCTTTTCTTTTTGTACTTTTGGATGGTCTGTACGATGATTTCAGGTTCCCTGAAGAAACGACTTTTCTAGTTTTAATAGACCAAGACAGGAGAAACTTTCTTCTTTTTAATTTGCAAACTGATTATGGATATCTCATTGGCTATATTTGTGATCTGATGTTTAAAATTCACATTTAATTAGTCACAGGAGTTACTACAACATTAACTCTCATTCATCTTGAAAGCCCCAGTAGTTAGTCCCGGGCCTTCAAAGTTTGCAAACATATCTAGATGCTCACCTCCCACTGAAGTCAATGGGTGCATAAGGTTACCATGTACCTGACAATAGAGAGGAGAGTGAAGAGGAACAGGCTGCCTAGAGGTCCCATGTGTTAGAGAGGGAAGGGGATGAGATGGTCTTGTGTGGACCTCCCAAATGCCAAACTAGGATCATATTTATAGGTATCTAAGTAAAGATCTGCTGTATAAGAATCCCAAATTCTTCATGGTTACAAAAACACCTACCTCTGACTCCTGGCCATTAACACATCACTTTTAACTTGTCCTACCCAGAACCTTTCAGTGCTTTCTAAACCAACTTCCTAGCTCATGATCACAGCCCATCTCATGGCCTCGTACTATTTTCAATCCACTTTTCTCCTCCATGCCTCAAATCTCTAACTTAAACCCCATCAGATTTTCTGAATCCCCTCTGGCTGTTGTCACACTCTGCACGCATCCTACAGGTTGCTCTGTCTGAGACCTCTCCTTGAACTTCTCTGAGGACACACACTCCCACTGTTTTTAGGTGAAGTTTAGAAGCCCAGATGTAGGTGACACTCACAAAAAATCTGTTCACACTGGTTTATGAATATTAATATGAAAGGGATTGAATAATTACTAAAGATGTTACACCTTTTCTTCCCCTCCAAAATTTTTTTTTGCATTCTTACTCTACCATTAGACCACCGTAAAATTTATTTACAGACACAGATTAAAGTTACATTCAATATTTTTGTTCATACGAAGTAATTGTGAACTTCACGTCTGTGGTCGTATTTCTGAAGTGTAAATTAGATGTTTGTCAGATGATGTCCTTGCACTAGAAGCTCTTCCAATCAGCTTCATAAATTCTATTTCTCCAGTGGACCAAGTACTTTTTGTCGCATGGAAATTAAGTTACAACTGCGGGCAATTTGCTAGGCTGCTGGCTAGGTTCTCAAGGTTGTGCTAACTGGAGGGGACATGGAGGACTACTGGAGAAGACATATGAAATTGCTGTAGGATGGCTGGTTCTCATAGGTAGTTACACAGGGAGTTGTGAGCCAGTCTGTGTCAGGCTTCACAGATACTTAGAGGGGAGGCTTGGGGACGTTTAGGGGCCTAAAACCTTGCAAAGCCAACAGTGCTGAAATGTTATTTATACCATACAAGGCTGAGATTTGAGTAGAGGTGTAGCAAAACTAGAACCATGGGGGGAAACATAATTGGGCAAGTTGTCTGGAAGGACACTTGGGGTGGAGAAAGGGAAGTACAAGAATACCAAAAAGAAGAGTCAGAAAACAGGAAAATGGATAAGTTACCCAAAGGGCATAAGCAGGCCTGTACTTCCTAGGAATCCCAGCATGTGGTCACCACAGTTGGTGCAGGACGATAAAGCAAACCCATTGTTCTTACCATAACACAAAAGTCAAATCTGCTTCTGGGATCAGGAGGAAGGCAGAGAGGGAGAACCTGGATGGAAGGATCAAGCACTTTGATATTACCATGTCAGCACCCACCCATCCATCCATTAGAAAGGGTTTAGGGTTTGTTAATCTCAGCGCTCTGGATCAGCACCATTGTCTCCACTACATATAGAAAATACAAATATGGATACATACATCAGATTGTCTTTAAAGAGTATATACTACCTTTGTTCACATTTTCTATCCTTTATGCGTCAAGATGCTAATAACTAGGTTTGGGTAGTCTGCGTTTCAGCTGCTTTCTACACCCCATGTGAAATATGGTACTTTAGGTGTGAATAACTTGTCTGCAGGCATAACTCCTTGCTGTATAAAGATTATGCAGTTAAGTAGCCCTTAACTTGTAGCTTATCAGTATGTTAATGCTAAGAGGGAATTGCATGAATTCAATGTAAATTCAAGGGAATGTGTGTAGGCAAATACTTTAGAAACACCCTGCACCTCTAATATTTATTAAGAAAGTCAAGAAAGCTTCCTAAGAATAAGCTTTTAACTCTGATGCGCTGGCTAAATTTCGGCTCAGGTAATTACACTCTGCCTGCTTCATTTTCTCTTGCATTTTTAATTAGGTTCTGCATTCTTCTGCTTTTGTCCTAAGCCATTTTACAGTGCGGTTGTGCTCTATTAACCACTGCAGCATATTACACCAGAAATGTACTGCAGAACTGGCTGAAGCAATTTCTTCCTATATAGCTTGTAATGTAAAACAGTTTTGAGGCATTCCAGGAAGAATAGTTCTCTATAAACATATGGACACTTAGCATGAAATCAATGTAGCAAGCAAAGGTTGGCCAGGCTCTCTGGTCGTGATCCAGCAAAGCACTTCAACACATGCAGGCTTCTTTTGGCTTCGTCTCCCATGTGTAAGTATTTTGCTAGATTTGTGTTCAAAAAAAGGAAATTCTATCTGATCGGTGATCAGAAATGCTGGTGAGGGCTCTGTTCGGTCTTTGACCCTAATCCCTCATTTGGAGATGATTTCCACAATTTCTCCTCTCTCAGTTCAAACCATGATGTTTGCTGCAGCAATCAAGCAGATTTTCAGGGAAAAGTAGGCAATAAAGTAGATTACTATGTGTTCTCAAGGGGAAAGGGATATCATTAACTTTCACCTCACAGTTGCCTTTAAGGGGAAATCAAAATATACCTCATCACTCATACAAAAAAATATCACGGTAATCTTCGGTTGTAATAAACTTGTCTTTGCTATACAGGATGCTTTGAGAGCTATATAGCTGATACGCACATCCTTTTTCCATAGCTAATTTTATTAAATTAGATGCTCAGGCTAATTAGTGGAACTTCTATATTACCTTTACCTTCCTACTCTAAGTGTCAGTTATTAAAAGTATCCTGGATAATGATATTTTACCACAAAAATTCTAGCACATATCAGTTCTAGTATAATGCTTGGACTTCTATATTCCTTTTACAATATGTATCAGAATAGAAAGGTAGATCCAGATCCATATCCCTACTATTGTGTTTCTTTTCTCTTCATGATGTAATAAGGGTTGCTAACTGACAACTTACAAGAATTACGAAAATATGACTATTATTTAGGGAACTGATTAGCCAAAAAAGCATACACCCAACAGGAACTTTTTCTCAAAGAGCAGAAACTCTCCTTTTTTAACAAACATGAAGATACTCTTCTCCAAAAGTATTTGAAAGAATAGTATGAATACAAAGGATACAAATGCTGAGTCCTCCTCTACAAACATATGTTTACCTTCTACCTTCTCTTCAGAGAGAAGTATATCATTTTTAAAACAAGGAATTCTAGGAAACCTCTTTGAAATTAATTTATAAATATGATAATCTTAATTCTCTTAAGCAAAAAGAAAAATCTCATTTTGATTACAAGAAACTTAAGGTTAGATATAAAGAATTAAAAGATACAATTGTTCTTTAAATACAATACTATAAGCTGCCCTTGTGTGACGGTCATTTTAAGATATTTGACATCAAAAGCTAGTATCTGATGCTGAAAAAGTAGAACCAACTGAAATATTTTTGTTAGAATGTCTTTTCAGAGAAGTGCACAGATTGGTAACATGAAAACATTTAACGGGTTTGCATTGATTTTACTTCATTGTTTGCTAGGCAACTGCTTCATTTAGTAGCTCCAATACAAATTGCACAGTTTCTGGAAAACAACATTATAATCAACCTACTTCTGTATTGATGTGATAGGGCATAGAAACCACACAATAGCAGACATGGTGTTAATGGGAGCAAAACGGTTTGGTTAGCCCCTGAGGCTGAACCTAGATATGGACGAACAATTGAATTAAGAGCTAGAGCATGCGCTTTCCTATAAAGGACAACGGTACTACTCTTGAGAGAAGTACCAGCTCCTGTGAAAAGGTGCAGGAAAAGAAGCTACCTCTGAATTACTGTTTCATAATAAATATAAGCTGCATTACTAGAAAATATTTAGTTGATTTTGACATTTTGCATTTTCCTTTCTACTAAAAGGTGTTGTGACAAGCTTCTGGTCTCATAATTTAAGGGCGAGAAACCCAAAATTATCCCAAATATGGGGATCACATCAGTAAAATAGTCTATTAGAAAGCACTAGACAGTGTTAATATACACTACCTACTCGTACTATCTGTAACACTCTTATGCACTTCCATACAATTTTGAAAGGTAAACTTATGCAGTTGTCTAAGAGAAAGTATATCTATCGTGTAACTACATTTTATTTACACTTTTTTCCTTAATCAAGTTGCAACTGTCCTTTGTATTGTTCTAAGAGTATGTATTTGTAAGGAGAAACAGAGAAAGTTGCTTCTGAAATGAAGAGAATATACTCGTTTCAGCAATGAAAAAAGTCACTGCAAACCCTGAGGATGCTTATAAAATCTTGAGTGAGACAGAGAAGTTCATCTCAGCGTACATGCTGACGTGCCACGTGGACCTACAGGCCATGCTGAGCCCTGTTCTAACACATAGCCAACCCATGCACTGTGGAAATGGAAGCCAGAAAACAAGTAGCTTTAGCTTAACCTCCCTTTGGGTCAGAGAGACATTAGCCGCTGATTCTTCATCTGGGGTGTACTATGATTGCAGTCTTATAGCGATTTTGAAATGGAATAAATGCCTTAAGGTTGTGATTATAAAATATTTCTTGCACAGTTAGAAAGAATTATTATATGTTT
>NW_009613496.1:0-5111 GCF_000690535.1 Cariama cristata
GGAGAAGATGCCATTGTTTTTCATTTGCAGTGCATTCACCGATTGGATTGAGCTGAATCCTTTATGAGCTACAGAAAGCATAGTTCAGACTAGTATGATTGATGGCAAATAGTTCATTAAAAATTAGGCCCACAGAATTGCATTTTGATATATATCACAGAATTAAGAAATAATTCAGATTGGAAGGACTTCAGGAGGTCATCCCCATACACAACAGAATGTAGCTCTGACCACAGACTGCAGTACCAGTTACAACACTAGAATTAGTTTGCGTTTTTTGAATAAATTGTCTGATTGTAATAGGAAGCAGGCATAAAAAAAATAGTTCAGCAACAAGTCATCACACACATTCATTAGAAAAAAAAAAATCTTTCCTCTAGACTGCCAAATTAAAGAGAAATAGATCTTTGTTACCACCAGCAAACAAAAAGTGAAAAAGCTGGACCCTTCAATTTACACAGCTATAATGCCTGGATCTCACTTAGGGTCAGCATCCAATTTTTCTATTTCTGAACAGATGAAAAAAGTGTCTCTAGATCCAGAATATCCAAAAATTCATTTTAACATCAAACATTCTGTCTATTAATCCTCCTCACATATTTCAAACAAAGCACTTGCAATTTAGTAGTAACATGCTATTTCTTACAAATATTTACATTGCAAGGGAACCACTGTCAGCTTCTGAACTTTTCTATAATTCAGAGTCAATTTGCTAATGTATTGAAGTGTTGGTACATAATTTTCAAGGGGCTGCTTTGTTTGGGGGTTTTTTTGTTTGATTTTGGTTTGTTTTTTTTAAGCCTGAAATGAGTTTACACACTATGCACTTAAATGTCTTACACTGAAATATGAGGGCACGTATTTAGGAGGGGATAATTCACCTCTGTAAGCATAACTCCCTTTCAAGCTATGTGTTGAGGGATTGCTCCCCTCCACAGAGAATCACACATTTGCTTCATAGCTACTATGTGTGGGCTTCTGTAATCCCCAATGGCCACCTAATACTGAAGTTCAGCATTTCATTTATAAATGCAGAATAATCAAATTGAAAAGATGCATACCATTCCAGAATCTGATCTAGAATATATTCCCTTATGCTGTTGTAAAGATTTGAAGCAGTAGCTTCCTCCCCTTCTCAATTTTAAGAGTTCATCAGTAGTGGAAAAAAAAAGAAAGTGTTATAACCACAGATCTAATACTTCCAAGTAGTTCTAAGAGTCAGAAGATGTAAGATTTTTTTTATCTGAACTCAATTAAATAGAGAGTAGAGCACTAGAAATTTTCAGAATAGGTCAAACCAACCAAAGCACATCCACTGGGTAGTGGTGTGCTGTCTAAGAACCTATCATTTATTCTCCTTACCGAAGAGGAATGCAAGTAAGAATGAAAGCTACAGAGTCAAAGGCAGTTTTGTGGCCATCTTGTGTATACATCAGTTGCTTCTCTTACTCAAATGCATTACTTTCTTACATCAAATAACTCAAATAGTTGATCTCTAGTATTTGTATTAAAGAATATATTCTCTTTCATTTTTTTCATTAGTACTTTTTTAGAATTGAAAAACTCAAAAAGGGAACATGAGTATCAGAATGACAAGCACAACCCTTGAATCTAAGATGAACAAATACAGCTCAGTCAGTTGCATAGTAATCCATTACTAATTTTCCCCTCAAAAAGTTGGACACAAAATTCCTTTGTCAGTCAGCTTCTGGATCTACAGAGCAAGAAAAGTAGTAAAATGGTAGAATCCTGATGTACCAGCACTATTTCCACAATTGCATAATCCAGTAGTAGTATTTGTTGCCAAATCAGGACTACACGCAATAATGATATTCTACACAAGGACATTAAGTTTGTTATCCAAAACACAGAAGGCAAAATAAGACATAATTAGATAGACAGTACTTTCAAACCCATCCCAAATACAACATAATTTTTATTAAAAAAAAAAAAATTGAAGTCGGATGCAATGATCTAGTGAACTAGAAACAAAGCATGCTCAAAAAAGAAAGGACAGGGCATTGCTGAAAAAAACCCTGTAGTACGTTATTTAAATGGTAAAATATAGTGGAGTTAGTAAGGGGCCTCCTGAACATTTTCCTTTTCCCCTGCAAATTCATTATTATATTTGGCTTGCTAGGGCAACATGCTCAATTTTGACACAACTAACGATGCCAAAAACTTCACCAAATGAATAGAAGCACAAAAGGATAAAAAAAGGTAGATCTTGGAAGTCCTGGATTTCACATACCACATGCTGCTTGTGACTGTCTGAAATACTGACTGCAGAAAGATTTACAGCACTGTGCATGAAGTTGTAGAATAAATTCAGAAAGCAGAGGCAACAGGAACAAAGGAATAAAAAGAATTAAAGTGCTGCTGAAAAGAAGATGGGACTGTTAAAGGCAGTTAGTGAAAATAAAAAACAGCTGAATGTGTCAGACTGCAGAGAACTATGTTTTATAATACAAGTTAAATAATCAGATATTCTTACCAGAAGGAGTGCTGTATTTGATGTACTCTGATGAGAATCAGCTAAGTTTTCTCCTGAAAGAACATAAAATGAAAAGTATGTCAGGAAAAGGCAGCTCAAAAATTTCCTGTCAAAACAGAAATGATTTAGATTGTTATTAAAAAGAATATTATATTGTTATAACCAAGAATACTTATTCCTGAATTAATCCATACTAATGCTACATAAACAGTCTTATTCTGGAACAGTATTTTTTTCACCAAGTTGATGTTGAGACAGACATTTTCACAAGCACAGAGCAGCTATTATGCCTGCTTATTTTCTATTTCTACTACAGAGAGTCTAGGATTCCAGCTGTGGGCATACAGTACTTTGTGCTAATACCATACGGACAGAAGAAGGTATAAATGTTTGTAAAGAACATGTATTTTATTTTTTTAACATTAGAGAGTTTAGGTGCAGAGAATTAAGGGAGGTGGGGAGTAGAAGTCACTAGGCCTGAATTAACCCAACAAGAACTTATATTCCTATTTTGAACCCAAAAGGCTAGTTTAAAACACTTAATAATTCAGCATTAATGCAGGTAGGAGTTTATGTGTTCCCAGTTATAGTACGCTGTGCAGCTATGCAATAAAAAACCCCCTCACTTAACGCTTTTCTGTCAACCTGCAATTAGAAAATCTCATGGAATGGGCAAGTGATTGGCAAGACACATTCGTGAGTTTGAGCACACTCTCAGAGATTAATCTACCAGATTTTTCACATATTTTTTCCCCAATAGTTGTTTAAAAAGGAGGTTCAGGCGCAAGGCTGTTTCATAGTCATCAGAAATCACCTTCTGTCATTGTGTCCATCACTAGGTAGCAGCTTTCATTATGGGATGGCACATTTGTTCTGCCATGCCAACACGTTTAATGAAGCAGTCACATATATTAATGGAGCATTATATTAGGGTTCAAATGCTGCCCTCACTAACAGTGAGGCTGTTCTGTTGCTCCATAAGGTAAGTCAGAAATGAGCCCTTCACATGCACATTTCCCTTCTGCAGTAGCAGCCAGTTCTTCTCATGCCAAGGCTTTTTCTTATTTGAATGATGGCACTAACGCGATCAGGACACGTGTCTCCTGTCAGATAGTTCTGTGACAAGCCACATGCAAAAGCCTCTGCTTAACAGCAAGTACTAACTTTCTTCCACACACTAAAAGCAGAACCAAATTTTTATTTATTTGTTTATTTTTAGAGAAGGGAATAAGAGATGTCAGTTACATTTCTCACTCAGTAACTGGGGATTCCTAGAGTCCATCCTATAGGACTAATCTTACCCCCACTTGCTAATACATTTTCACACGTTTGTCGAAGTCACTTAGTCTGTTAGTCCTGGAACACGGCCCTCACCCCAACCACCTGTTCAGCTTTCACTTTGTATTTCTACTAACTCTCTTTCCTGACTTAAGTCATCATTCCTGATTAAACAGAAGAGAAATACAGTAACTGGTGTCTCATGAACGTCTTTCACCTGTATACACAAAGATGAAATTTAAGATCAGATACATGAGGTTTATCATAATTGTTGACATTGCTACTTTTGGGGAGCCCTTCCATGTTTCAGTGCTACTTTACATTGCACTGAACAGAAACAGTGACAGATTTACCACTTCACAATTGTTTTATTTTCATATATGACAGTATTGAGCAACGAGCTACACTATACATTAAACAGCATCACAATATAATAGGCAAGGTGTATGTTTTGAGGAAAACAGAGTATCCTTTCAGTTTTTGTGATGGCAGTTAGCTTTTGTTTTCAACTCTAGAAAACAAGCCACTGTAGTATAGGAACTTACAGCACAAACCATTAAGTGAAATTAATAGGCAAGGTGTAAGTTTTGAGGAAAACAGTATCCTTTCAGTTTTTGTGATGGCAGTTAGCTTTTGTTTTCAACTCTAGAAAACAAGCCACTGTAGTATAGGAACTTACAGCACAAACCATTAAGTGAAATTCAAAGTCAAAAAGCTTCCTGATGTTGAAACAACATTTCTGAGCCCATAAATTAAATTCCAAAGATACTTTTTAAGTTCACATGACTGACACACACTCAGTTCACACTTTTTAATATAAAGTGAAACACTGAAGAACCTCTAGCTTTACATGTCAGATGTAGTATTCAGCAGCAGTCTACATTTTATCATCCGCCACCAGAACTTTTATTATGTACCTGGTTCTGAGAAAAGGGTAAAATCATGAAAGCTTTATATTACAGTACTTATTTGCAAACATTTTTCACACAAAGCTTTTGCAGACTGAGCAAGTCTTTACTTCACAAATTAAGGAATATAAAGCCCCAGTTAAATCCATACTGAAAATACAACCTTGGTAGACAGAGAGCACAATAATTACAGAATAGCTGTTACCTGATGTATCGTTCACATCTCAGTTTTCAGATAAAATCTCTCAGAAAAGATTGAATGAAAAAAGTCTATACTCTAGTAAAATAAATCTAGAACTGTTTTTCATGGTCCAATGATAAAGGCAAATAGTTTATTTGAATTATTCAAGGAGAAGATATCAAATCAGCCAGAAATAATACATATATACTGCAATCATTAGCATTCCTAAATTTCCATCATTAATGAGTTC
>NW_009613496.1:5148-23674 GCF_000690535.1 Cariama cristata
ATAAAACAATACTCTAACTTTGGAAAAAAAATCCAGACTCTAAAAATACATTTTTTGCTCTTTCAAGCTGTTTAGGACACCTCACATGTTTGGATAGGCGTGGAAAACAAAAAATTAGTATTTCTTTTGACACGCTGCTTAGTAGAGCCTTTTTGTTAATAGATTCTTTTATTCAAGTACAGTATAATTATTTTTTAATCTGTTGAAGCAGAGAAATTACTATTGTTTGTGTTAAGAGTTAAAAATGACAGGAAAGCCTGCTTTTGTGCAGCTTCAGTGGGGTGGAATATGCTAAAAGCATTAAAAAACTCTGAAACACTTGGTAGCTTCAGATTTCTAATACCTGCATGTATACTGTAATTAGAATCTAAACTACAAGCGATATACACATGAAAATACAGCACGACATGCACCAAAAATGAAAACTGTAATAAGGTGTGCTTTACAGTCATTAATAAGTTTCCTAACAAATTCTCACTAAAAGCCACATCATCTCTTCTGAACAGCTAGCTTGCTTATGTAAGTAATTTCAAAGTATAAACACACTATTCACAGAATCCATACAAAACTGACTACTTCCCAGGCAAACACAATGGAAAGATTAAAACTTTCAATTTTTCCTTGGAGACGTGCCAGAGAAATGGGGATGGTACTCTAAGATCATTTTCACCAGGTAGATGTAAGGATAAAGCAGTAGAAGTGCATACATGCTCAGCTGGAGCCAGCTGCCCAGCCACCGTACCCCATCAGAGCATGCATGGCCGATCTGTAGCTATCCTGTAACGCAATACTGCGCCAGCTGGCGTACCAGATTTCAACTAGCTCATGCTGAAATCAAAAATTGACCATACACTTCAAAAGGGTGCTACAAACTGCCAAGCACCTTCAGAGTGGTTTTGTGCCAGTGTATACCCTGCTGTCTGGATCTCGGGTTGAACAGAGTCCACCTTGCCATTTACTTTACTTGCACAGAGCAGAAAGCCTGGTTCCCTGTGTGCATGCTTGTGGGACTTTTTTCACCAAAGCAATGTAATCCCTCTGGATAGCTTGGAAGAAGTCTTTTCTAGGCAATAACACAGTACCTGAGGAAGCTTTTCCTAAAAAAAAAAAAATGTGTGCTATACCCCTGTTGAGCCCTTCAGACCATGCACTTGTCCCCCAGCCTGACAACAGGAAGCAGTTTTGCTCTGTCATATTGCAAGTCACTGGAGATTACCACAGACTTTCATGCTGCCAGTTCCAGGTAGTATAACAAGGGCCAAGATGACCACACACTCTACAAGGCCATGCAAGTAGGACTGATTTAGATGAAAGGATCTCTAGAGATCATCTGGTCAAGGCCAATGTCAAGGTTAGACCCAAAGCCAGACCAGGTTGCTGTATATCCAGCAGAGTTCTGAACATCTCCATGGATGGAGATTGCCCAACCTCTTCTTGACAATCTGCTCCAGCAGCTGACTACCATCACTTTAAAATCAAGACACACACACACTCCCCCCTTATATGCAACTGGGATTTCTCTTGGTGCAGCCTATGCCTGGTCTCCTCTGCCCTTTTGCTGTATACCTCCAGAAGTCTTCATCTTCTCTATAAACTCCCTTTAAGTAACTGAAAATGGCAACAGGATCCTGCCCTTAGGATCCTGCTCTTAGGAGACTCGGCTCTTCCAGTTTTTCCCCATATATTGTGCTCCAGCCCTTCAACATTTCTATTTTGATATCATTGATAACACCAAGTTCAGCAGTGTCACCATGCCATCCTTGCTACCTGATGTCTTTCGCTACTTACTGCTGCCACTGTGTAGCTTCACAAGGCCACTCGTTTCTAGGATTTTTTCAGTTATTATACAAATGGCTATTGCACAGCTGCAGAATGCTTTTGGCCAAAGTCAAGATGGATTCTAAATCAGGCTTGGATTTGAGCTCTACTTCTTTACCAGGATGTCATTTACTAGTCTTACCCTCCCAATACCTAACGGAATAAGGTGACAGAAGCATGGGACCATGAAACTCATGTGGGTCTACAGGCAGCAGTAAAAGCTCATTCATTCTTACTTAAGGCAATCAGAGGACTGTAATATGAAACTGAATTATGGAAGATGACAGTAAAACTCCTTGTGTCTCCCAATTTGAGTTCAACTTTTCTCCGCAAGTACCAGCACTTGGGTTTTTTTCCCCCCCCTCACTAAAAACAAAATGCCTATTCCAGACCAAAATATAAAACCTAGCAAAGAAACCATCCACCTACATTAGAAAATGGTATTTCAGCCAGCTAAGTGCAAGAAATCACAGTACTGGCACAAGGTCCAGCAGTTTTATTGACACAGCAATAGCTGTTGTTCTCCAGTGCATGCTGGGTTTGGGGTGATTATGCAGTAAGATGTTTTGATCTCACATTGCAGGGGCCAGGCATATGCCACACAAAGCAGCAATAGGGACTAAAAGAAAGCAGAGGGCAAGTTTGAGATCAGTCATCAGCTTGTATCTGAATGAGCTCCAAGTCCTATTCTGTACGGAAGGTGGTATGTATGAATGTATTGCTAACTGCAGATGCCACTTCACTTTCTTCCCAGCTGCTCATCACAGAGTGCCTAACCATTCAGGGCTACACATGTTCATTTTTCCTGACTCCTCACAAAGTGTCACAGCAATATTTTCCCCACTTCCTTACTTTGTGCTGCTTTTGCCTGCCTACCCTCTCTCAGCTGAAGCTTGCATACTTTCATGGGTTAGACAGCTTTGGCATTAGACCGTGATTCTTCAAGCTGAAAAACACAAGAGCTAAAAAATGAAAGAACACTTTCATTTTAACAATTTATTTTCTCTGAATCCATCTTCTCTCACTCTCTCTTTCAGTCAATTCAAAATTCTCATCAGCTTTTGGTCCCCGTTTGGTACCCTGTCTAGGTATAGCCAGTTCTAGCTGCTTCCTCCCAGAAGCTCTGCATCCTATGGATCTGCAATAATCTCTTTTAGAAGTGGGAGAACTAGCATGCACAATGAGGCAATGGCAGGGTAG
Source organism: Cariama cristata (assembly GCF_000690535.1). Lineage (NCBI taxonomy): Eukaryota > Metazoa > Chordata > Aves > Cariamiformes > Cariamidae > Cariama > Cariama cristata. Next base: position 8,167 of record NW_009613496.1, read on the forward strand.
GATCAGACGGGATGGATGCCATAATGCAGCTCTACTGTAGATGGTTCTGCCTGAAAAAAGGTTCTCAAACCAGGGAATTACCTTTGGACAGAAGATTGGGACCTGACTATGTCTAAAGAAGGTGATCTCATGAAGCTGTAAACCACACATTGAACTCCATCACACATTCTCATCCCTACAGAATAATTATGAGGCTGGTGAGGTGAGGTTTGGTTTTCCTAGTTACAAATAAGATCAGGAGTAAGGAAAACTTGCTACTGGCCACAGGCAAACAAGGTTAGAGATCTTTTGAATCACAGTCTCAGTGAAGTCACTTACCCAAAGCAAGCAAGGTAACGTAGTTTGCATTTTAACCAACGCCAGGAAAGACAACTGCCTCAGATTTGAACATCAACTGACAACGCACCAGGAGTGAGCACTCTAAGCAGAAGCCAATAATAAAAATTACCTTAACAGCCCCTTTGGTTGCCTTTTAGAAAGCACCTGCAGACTGGTAGGAGGAGGAAGCATAACTGCTGCCAGCACTGGAACAGGAATGCAGGTGTCGTTAACAGATCATTGACTCCAGATCATGACAACTCCTCTGGAAAATTCTACCCAATTTCTGGGCCCTATGTGCCCTGAGCTTCACAGAAAAGAGCTAGAAAGTGGTTTTACAAACTGGTAGTTGAGTTCTGGCAGAGCTAAGAAGATACTAGTGTGAGCATTCAACAGATGATTTACAGACAAATGAAACCTGAGTAGTGTATATTTTCAAAGGACACGTTTTTATAGAATATGGACTGCAGCATGTTCTCTGGAGTCCTGCTTCCACTTCTAACACTACAATGGTACACATAATATTTCCATAGAATTAGTTTATTCCTATACTCACCTTCACATGAGATTTCTGGCATGAAAATAAAGGTAGACATGTAGAGAAATACCTCTCAATGTCAGAGTGTTAGCAGATCAAAGCAAAGACATTGACAGAGAGTACAGCTGTACTGAACACAATTCAAAGTACTCACAAGTATTTGCCCCTTTCTTGCTCTGAAAAAAATAATCAAGAAGGTCTTTTAAAAAAAATTATGTTAGAGATACAGTAGTCTTAAGAATTAAGAAAACACTACTACAAAAATTAAAGTTAATACATTATTGGATCTACAGAATATACTTCAGAGTTCCTAGTTTTGCCTCCAGTACTATAAATATTGGATATTTCTTAGCTTAATAAAGCCACATATGCTATTGTTGGTCCAGTCTTGACAAGCCTTAGTAAATTCTCCAGAAGGAATTTCAATATTGTGAAGACTCAATGCTTAAAGTGTTAAATGTTATATTTTGAGTTTTTATCATCCCAATTTGAGATAGACATTTTACAAAACCAAAACATTTTTGTGTGTCAGTATTTCAATACATAAAAAAGATTTTTTAAATATAAAAATTAGTCCTTTGAAGACAGGAAACTAGTAACCATGGGGAAAATATTTTAGCCTCTCTTTGTTTATGAAGACTAATAATGATAAAAAAAAATCAAACTTAAAATGTCAAAACTTCAGTCTACACCAAAACCCAATAGTTCTAATTGCACTGATGTCATTGAGCCACACTAATAAGACTAAGTATATATGCATTTACTGTGTACTGTTGTATGTTTGTTGGGAACTAACCATAGTAAAATAAATCCAATACGGCAATGGAAAAGGTTCTGTTATGACTCATAAATATTTATAAAACAGAAAAACAGTAAAGTTTGGTTTGATGTTCAGGAAAAAAAAGATTTATTTTTCATGAATCCAATTCTTTAAGAGCTTCAGTGTGCAACATTTTTAATCTTTATATAAATGACCTTGATAAAATGAATAAATTGAGCAAGACTATCACCTAGTGGTCAAAGGAAGCATCATTCTTTTTTTCTTGTGAGCTCTTCTGTTTGCTGGGGAGGTGTTTCGGGGCTTTTTTTTTCCTCCACAGAATTCTGTCAAATACTAAATCTGCACAGTGATATTACATAAGCAGCAAATGAATATATTAAGAAACCCCATTGTGCCAATGTTTTATCACTTGTAATTTATTTTTCTCCCCAGTAGCTTTTTTAAAACATCTCAAATCTTGAAACAGTTCTACTAAATCCTTGATTTCACTTAGTAGGTTTTTTTCGTGAAGCAAACCTTAATGTCTACCTTAAGAGCCTATTCAGACTTTCAAGATATGCAGTATTGAGTTCAGACAACACTCCTTTGACCATGAGAAGCAGAATGGAAAACTCAGAAGATATTTCAGGTAGATAGAAAACCTAAACTGAAGGGGGAAGTGAATAGAGTAGTTTCTAAAATAAGCAAAGTCCAAAAGGAAATAATCAGTGTCAATTCTGCAGCGAAAATAGTTCTGGGTCTTTTGGGGGTGTGTGGGCTATGTGTTTTGTTTTTATTTATAACAAAAACCAAACCCCCACCACACACACACTCAAAGCTCTGCAATGCTATAGTATTGGTATTCTGAAGTCCATAGGAGCTCCTGTCACAGCCCAGTGCACTAAAGACTGCACCAACACAGAATAAAGCTGGTGCATGCCCTAAGGAGCTTACTCTTTACACCTCCGCATTGGTACTATACCATGGCGATTATACTAGAGCCTGTAGGATTACATTATCAAGGGCACAGAGGCTAAAGCTTCTGGGGTTTAACTGGACTATCAGCACACTGTAATTATTTGTAACACTGGAAGAAGAAAGTGTTGTCCATCTTGGAATTTTCCTTGTATTCAGACAGTTTTCTGCCTCAACTGAGACCAAAAACTAAAAGTGAAAGGATGTAATTTTTTTTCAGGAAGTATTGGTGCTATTTCTCTTCAAACCATTTTGAAAAGTTATTCTAAACAGACTTCACTGCTCTTTAAACAAACCAAAAAAAAATTGTCAGAAGAGTTACAAAAAATAGCTTCAAGTTTGAAAAGAAAAAGCAGTTGCTCCCTGTAGTCCAGGAGACTATCATGAAAAGACAGGGAACATTTGTACAGATGCAGGACCTTGGCAGCACCGCTACAAGGCTTCTGATTCAGGCTTAGCTTGCACCCGCCAGCAAGGGCAAAGGGGTTGTGTACACCCATCCCAATTGACTGAGGAAGAAAGCCTGGTTTTGAAGATGCCCTTTCACAGCACTGAATGACAGTGTAAGTCTTTTGTTTTGCTTTCATAAAGCAAAACCTTTTATTCTCATTCCAGATTATTTTACTTGGGAACAGTACATACACAGCCTATTTAAGCTAAACTATTAGTCCCCCATTACAGAGGACTAGGTCAAGGGTGAAAGATCATTTATTCGGATTAACATATCATTCCTTGGTTAAAAAGCACCAGTAACATGGACATAACAGGGCTAGAGAAAGCAAGGAAGGAAACTCTTCGCTGCTGTTACAACTTGTGATGCCCCATAACTGTACTCAAAGGAATAGCATTGGACTCGCACCCACCGCTGAAAAAACAGTGCAAGTGCTATTTCAAAAATCTCCTTATTAGCACCTACCAGCTAAATTAATCTTAATGACATAAGACCTTACGAATCCCAGAAGAGAAAGGCACTAGTCTCTCAATCTGGAACTCTGAAGTAACAGACAACATCTATTTTAATTGCCTTTTTTTTCTCTGAATATTTATTGTTAATTAACAAGAGGTACAAAAACTCCAGGAGAAACCAAATGCTCTGCTGCTAGAAGGTAGTTACAGTATAACTCATTAAATTAATAGTTCAGGAACCTTCAAGCTGTTCAACTTTATTGTGATGCAAGTAATTATTGTTTACTTCTTCATTCATTACAGACGAAGAAATTAAGAACACTTTTCAGTAGTTCCTATGGAATTATGCTTTTTCCTTAATCTAAAGAACCTTAATGACTTAAACATAACTTTTATTCAAAGCCAACTGGAACTTAAAAACATTTCAAGACATTGCTAACCATTTACTGCACCCAATTTGCTGTGTCCTTTTACAAACATCAGTAAACTTATTCTAGCTCACTATTTTTGACAAAATACATATTTCTAAATCCACAGTAAGGTATCAGTTAAACTATCTCAACATAGTTCATACCTCTCCATGCTTGGGTACCTAGGAGGTACCCAAGAATGCTGTCCCAGAGCTACGATGGGCAGTTTTATTCTTTCAGTATAGTGCAGCTGCCATCTACAGTAAGGGTAAAGTGTGCTGTGAGAGGAGACAGGGCATTCTTGGGAGCCAACCTAAAATCTGAAACACTACTCACTACAGAAAGCCTGCATTTTTACTTCTCCAACCACATTGATTTTGCCATACTGCTTGTATATGTACTTGACATTTCTAAAACTACTTGGACGCAATATCCAGTTGCCAGAAGAGGGGATCATCCAACCTACCACCTTACTGCATTGCTTGGGCTGGCATAGAAAAGCAAAGCAGAGTTCAGCAAAGCAAAGCACAGCACACAAGTGTCAGAGTATTCAAAGGTTTCTCTTCCAGGAGGGGCATGAGAGGGGGACTTTGAGGTGCAAGTTCTAGATCAAGTTATTCCAGGATGGTAAAACCCACTGCTCCAGAAACACACTGCCGTTGCTGCATTCAAGTTCCTCAGCCCACGGGCAGCGATAAATCTGTTTTGTCCATGACATTGCAGAATATGTAGCGAGGAGTGACTTAAATTATATTACTACCAAAAATAATAAAGAAGCTGATCTGAAATAGTGCAGTCTCCTATTTGAAAAACTAAACATATTTTTCCCTTCAATTTGACCCATGAAATTTTTTCCTCGATCCCTCATCATTGTGTCTGACTACAACAAACAGGAGTCCAGTATTTAACCTCCAACCAGAATGGCACTGCAGAACTCCCAAGTATACGTGGAAGGTAACAAATCCTGCGCACACAGCGGTTGATTACAACTGATGACCCCAGCCACAGCTCATGCATCAAAGTACAAACCTGATAAGGAACAGCATGTAAGGCATCCCTTGTGTAATATGAAGCTTCACACAGAAAGAGTACCAGAAGTCAAAGGCAAGTATCAAGTCTCAAATACCGCTCTCATCTTTCCAACACACTTCTTTCTACATGGTGATGATGAGTGATAGATGCTTTATCAGCTTCTCAGTTGTCTAAAAGCAATTCTCTATTAGTTGCCAAATACCACCAACATCAAGAATCTGTATGTAGAAATATCTGTCTGTATCCAACTGATCACTACAGCTGGGTCTTCCCCTTACCCATCATTATGTTACATGTATTAATGTTTTATTGCTGGAATCAGAATAAATTCAGAATGGACACACAAGGAACCTCCAGTTCATGTTAGTTAACAATTAACAATTCTTCTTCATGTCTTGCACTACAGCTCATCGCCTCTCCTGATCCTGAGATCCAAAATACAGGGAACAGAGTGGAAAAAATAAATCAATAAATAAAACCCTACTATTTTCTTCTGAGGAAAGAGGACTCCCACTGTTCCCACAGGTATTCATCTGTGGAGAGTAACTGGAAAGCAGCTGGGACATGAGCATACAAAGTGTTCATACATGAATGGCACAAGATTAAACAAGAATACCTCCGTAGGCAGACTTAGTAGATTTCTTGGCAAGTCAAGAAGTTTGACACATGAGTGAAGATGGTTAGTGACTTTCTATTTATAGCTTCATTTTAGTATTTTGAAACATCTTACAGAAGGGATATATAATTTTGAGTAAAGAGAAAAGAATGCAGAAGTGTCTGTTAGACAGTACTGGAACAACAGGACTGACATCTTGTACTGGAGTAGGAAATCTGCATCCTTGGAAAAAGTAAAATCCCACCGAGAAATACAGCAAGACTAACTACCACCAATATCTGCAGGTTTGCAAACATTAGTTAAAAAGAGTAGGTAATTTTTCTTTACCATGCCTTAACATCTTAAGTTCAAGTCATTCTTCTGATCTCATTCCTTTCACTCATTTACAGGCAGCACAGTGCAGAAAAAGCACTGCCATGAATCTGTTTCTCTTGAACTATTCAGGTCAGTTAGATCGGCCAATTGCCTTTTAAATCTGCATCCTTGTGCAAAATGCCTTCAGCACTACAGATTCAGATTTAACCAGCAAAGATGACCTTACAAAGTCAAATTTATTCTCGGTCAACAAGTCACTTTTTATTTGTAACTATTGTAAATAGCTAACCCTCTTTCTTGAGGCACCTTTAAAATTAACTTGAAAGAATTTTCTGAGTATTTGATCTAAAAAGATCACTAGAAATAGGACTTAGACCTTAAAATCTCTCACACAAAACTAAAACAAGGAAGCACTATCTTGTAATAGCCCTGCTCAATGAGAAAAGATGACAGGAGCTTGTAAGCTTGACAGTAAGCTCTTGGCTTACCATAACTTCAAACTAGATTTGATTTCCAGTGTTTCTGTGGGTGGTTTTAGGATTTAGTTTAACTAGTTCTATGGGATTTTCTTATGAGCAGAAATTTTAACACCAGGGAAGAGACACAAACTTCTCCACCATAATTGTAAGAAGTTCACTTGTGACTGTCATTTTCAACAATGACAAATTCTGAACACAAGCAGGAGAGCAATACTCATTCCAAACGTATTCATTCTTCCACAAGCCACAACCAAACTGGCTCAGGAACTAGTGGCAGTTGATCTGCGCTGGCAGACAACTCAGTGCTATTTAATTCATCATCCTTGAAATGTTTTGCAGCTCCTGTTGAGTTCTATTCTGCCAAGAGTGCTACTAGTATCTGGCCTGACTCATAGCTAGCATGTGTATACGACTGTGCTATGATGCTGCCATACTCCTACTGGTCTCCAGAAGGACCCCAAAACAGATGCTATTGCTCTGAAAACCTGCCACAAGATACTTGCCACAGTAAGACACCCTGGCTATGGAATGGACACGTTATTCATGACAGGAAATGAAAGACAATCCTGGTGTACCAATTGATTCCTACACCTTTTTCTACTACTGCCACTCTCATTCCAAGGATTTCACGGTGTCTCAGTCCTGCACAAAATGCATGTTCAGATCTGACAGAGTACTTCCTACAAGTTTTCACAGCCATCACTGATTACTGGTCTTGTTTTTTCAAGTTTACAACTGTTTTCTGCAGTGTCATTTCTGTTAAAACTTGCAACACTTGAGAGTAAATCCATCCTAGGGAGGAGTACCCTCTCCTTACATTCAGCCCAGGTTTACTCCCATCGAGCTGTAACATAACCATTATTCATAGTAATTGCATTGTTTTTATCATGACTTAACAAGTCACATCTAGAAATATAGATAGCAGGTTATGACTATGCTGTGTAGCCAATTTTGTACTGATGTTTCAGATATAAAATTCTAAGGTAAGACTCAGTGTAAAATTGTGTTCCTCTTCTGATACAATCTGTGATCATATCTGCAGGTGTTAATTGCTCTTTTGATAATACCAAAACTAACTACATTAAGGCTAACAGTGGGAACACGGACTACTGCAACTTATTACTAAGGTCCCAAAGTATAGAGATACTTTGTCCCCTTTTACTCCTCCAAATAAGATGGTTTAACATCCGCAGTGTCCAATTCCCTGAGGACGTTATTAACTCAGGCCTGCAGTGTTAAGTGAGTCAGATACCAGATCAGACAGAATTAGAATAGACAAATTAATCAGCAGAGGATGCATTGTACAATATTCAGTTCAACGTAACTACATTTATATTACTGTTAGAATTTAGAGACAAGTTTCAGTCTTTAATGACAAATTCACTTTTTTTTCTTCACATGCCAGAAGTTAGCTGACAAATGTACTGACTGATGGAACCAGTAAAAAAAAAAAATTAAAAATTGCTGCACAGGATTAGCATGTTAGGCTGCTTGGTAGTTTGAGATTCACAAGGCATGTTATGTTGGGGTTTTTACTGTAAAAACACCTTGAAATACACTTGCAAATTTGAGCTGTTTAGAACCTTGCTGCTTTGTCTGTATTTCAACTTATTTAAATTGCACATTAGCTTGTGCCACTACATTTTCGAACAGAAATATTTCAACATCTTCTAGGACAATTTTGCCTTATGAAGTATGCTCATCTCCCACCCTCTTCAGATCTGACTACTGCATTGTCTAATGGATCTAGGTCTATTCTAGATCTAAATCCATAATAATCTTTTCCTTCACCCAGATCCTTTACTCTAGGCATTAAAACTCATTTTATAAGACTTACTTTCAATTAAGGTGGACAGCACAATTAGACATGATACTTATTTAACAGGGTGAAAATAAGACATGGAACAAGATCCACAAGATCAAGATCCAAGTCAAATTAAAAAAATTAAGTGCAGTCTCCCTCTTTCAACTACTTCTCCCCTCAAATGTCATATATAATTTTAAAACTAATGAAAACAAAGTACTCAGAAGAATTGACTACACACTCAAACATACAGAACCATAAAACAGTTGAGGGTGGACAGGGCACCCAGAGTCCCACCCCAATCTCAAAGCAGGCGCAGCTGCAACAGGTTGCTCAGAGTGGGGTCTTGTTGATTTTGAACATCCCCAAGAACAGAGATGCCACAGCCTTTCTGGACCACTTCTGTCAGTGGTCAATCACCCTTATAGTAACAAAAGTCTTTCTTATGCTTAGGTGGAATTTCTTGTATTTAAATTTGTGCCCATTGCCTCCTGCCCTATAACTGGATACCACTAAGAAGAGTCCAGCTCTGTTCTCCCCACATATACAACCATAATCAGGTTTGAGGCAGGAATCATACCTGCCACTGAGGATATAAGAGTTTTTTCAAAGCAAGATGTCCCTTTTTTTGGTAGGGTAGTAACAACTCTTCATTTTAAAGTAACAGCTGTGTAGAAGATAAATCTAGATCATGAAGATTTCATTGTTTTCTATGAAGGAAAATGCCAAGGGAATTTTTCCCCCCAGTGTAGGTGAATTTTTAACATACAGAATTTCACTATGATAAATAACACAATTTAAAGCTTTCACTCCCCAACAAAAAATTGTTTTCCTGTTTCTCATCACTGAAATATTTCCCTCTCTCCAAAATAAAATTTCAGTATAATTGACAGGATTTTGTCAAGTACTGAAGTTTTATCAGAACTTCAAAAACTGTAACCACATATGTTGAAAAGCAGGATTTTTCAACCACCCTCCAAACAACAGCAAACTACATAGTAAGAAGCTGGGCATCACTCACCTCCCACTCTGCAGCAAAAGATGACAGCACATTCAAAGTTAACTTAGCTTGTACTCAGTGTCCAAATAGCATTATCAAGCAGATACAAAATCTTTGGTGTACCATGTGCATTGACTCAAAATAATGAATCAAAGTCTCCCTCAGAATCAAAACAACTGTTTCTTTTGGCTGAATTCTGCAACAATTATCACTAAAAATCTGTTTTAACTGTGTTGCATCAGACTTAAGAGGTAAGATATACGAATGTGCCCTGCTATCTCTAAAGCATTCCAGAGAGAGAACAAAGAACCCAAAATCTGTGTTTGGCTCTATCTCTAAAAGCCATGGGACTTGGACAGAAGGTTGTAATTTCAAGGTTAAAGTTAACGAATATTGATGAGAGGTGCAGAATAATGTGAAGTCTGCTATGGGCAGAATTACAGAATAGTACAATTTCATCTTTGTTATTGTTTTGGGGAAAAACAACATGCAGGTGTTAAGATTCATAAATAATCTAGTTCTACAGTGTGATAAGTAATACTGTAGTTTTGCTTAAGTCATAGCAGACAGCTGGTCGGAAACAATGTAAGTTGCCAGGTACCCAAGTATGGGGATGGAGACAGGGTAATGTATATTTGGGTACAGGGTTACATTGCTTTGGCTGACACCACTTCTCTTAGCCATGATCAGCCTCTACCTGGATGTCACATTCCCACCCTTATCTGGAAGAGAGGATTAACAGCCAACTGGGGTTTGCAATGTAGCTGAAACAATAGAGCACAAGCACCGGAATAAGAAGTTCAACCAAGAGGAAGACTTTGAGCCTTCACCCCACGACCCCCAAAGAAGACCCCTAGAGTGCGCAGACGCGAGTGGGAGGGTATAGATCTAAATAACGTCGGGGAATCATTTAAATATGTATAAGACTTCTGGGAAATGACATGAATATGAATGACTGTCCTAAATAAATTTGTGGAAGTGAGACCAACCAGTGTGCATGCAGGAGGATCACGGCGCTGAAATAAACCTTTGCTTCACAGACTTTGTCCTCTCTTAAAAACTACGTAGGTGAATGTTTCTCACATACAGCTTTATCATCCTCCCTGTCTTCTTTCTGGCTTCAGAAATTGGCGTAGATTTCTTAGCCCTGGCTCAAATTTTATTAAAGATCATAAAACAGTACAGGGTTTGCACAGTCTTGAGAAGGCAATGACATGAGAAGCAGGATTTGTATTACATGCATTTGTATGGATGGATTGGACTCAACAAACGAATTAGCTCAATCCAGCTCTTCACAGCTAGCACACAATCTTGTTTTGGATTAATTTTCAGGCAGTAGAACTGTTTCATTCCGAAGATGAAATGTTTTGGAATGAGTTTGAATGAAACAGTTAAAAACATCACATTTAATCTTTTTTTAAAATCGCACACATTTAAATCGTCACAGCCAGAGATCTCTGTTCACATTCTGCTTTCAACCACACTAGAAAAAAAATCCAAAGGAAAAACTACCATAAAAATCTTATCTACTCTGTAATCTTTTGGGAACTGAATAACAACAACAATGCTTAACAGTGATATAGCACTTTACCTCTTCAAAGCACTGCACTATCATTAACTGAAAAGTCATCTGACAACAATAACTCGTCTACCTCATGTCTGCCAGCAGTGCTGCACTCCAAATGCTCTTCAGCCAGTCCTGCTGAGAGCAGCGTTGCAAAGAGGACACAGCTTAGCACATTCAACACCAGCTTTCTTATTTTCTTTCTCAAGCTAAACTGGCACACTTCCTGGATGAAGCAAAATGTGCTTCGGAGGGCAATTATCAGTGGAAAGTGCCCTAGTGAGAAAGGCCATAGCTGACAAACGATCTGTCAGTGATGCTCTAGCACTCAGGAGGATGCAGAATGGTCAGCTCACATGACAATAGCTGGGGTCCGCAGTCAGTGTGTGACTGATGTTCAGTTTCTCCAGAAGCAAAATCATGAATTTTGCTATTTATTAAAACCAAACAAAAACCCACAGAAGTTTTCAACTTCTACCTAAACATAGTTTTACTGAATAACTAGGAACTACTTCTGTATTTGAGGGAGAAGGGGAAGGGGTGGGCTGATGTCTCCAGGAATTGCAAACTACAGTTAATTTCATGATTCTCCTCCTCCAAAACATCTGTAATTTAACATTATAAATGCAGAATTTCCACACAGATTGACTTACTTCATTACTACAGATACACCAGGTAACACTAAGTGGTTTTGCATTCAATTTGGCACAAGTGGGCTGAAGTAGTAATTTATTACTAACTGGCTACTTCAAAGTCACCTTTACCATTTGTCACATATGCATCCTGAAAAATTATTGTACAGAAAGAAAAACCATGACAAATAATCCAGAGCATTCAAGAGGTCACTTTCTGATAAATGCTCCCTGACATAGGGGATACACGGAAGAAGGATCTCTAATAAGGTTTGCTTGAGAAAGCAGCTGCAGCAAGTAAACAGATACAGAACAGACAACTGTCAGATTTCTCTCTCCCCTGCCCCCTTTATTCTTTCATCTATATCTTCTATATAAACACTTGCAACTGTGCCATGTATTCTGGGTATTATGAAGATAAATCCTTTATTTGCATTTTACCTTAATCTGGCTTCATTAAAGGGGAACTTCATGGTAACTCTAAACAGGAGATGCTGTCAAAAAGCAGAGCAAGTCTATAAACCAGAATACTGGGACTCCTTTACAAGTGCTTCAGCTTCCCAGCACATTCTCCAAAACAGTAAAAATAATTCCTCACATATTGTTAGGCTGGTTTGAGAATGAACATTGCAGGAACACCAGAAAATTGCCTTTTAATTACCAGGGACAATCCGTAGAATACTCCAGCTTTCTGCTAGGATACAGAAGACCTCTCCTCATTTTCAGATCTTTAGAGCAAACACCACCAGAGGTTTGTTACATTTGTAGCAACACTAGCCACCCATGGCTTTACTAGCAAATGGGAATTGAAAACTGCTTATCAGCAATGTTTTTACTTATTTGCACAGTGCCCACTGAATTCAGGCTTTATATGTCCTAACTATTAGCAGAACCGATAACTTTCAGAAAAGTTGTTTTTGCTAAAGCAACTTTTAAATACATTTCTGACCATCTAGTAAATGTATGGAAGATGTCATTGCTTTAGGGAGTACACACAGAAAGCAACTCGTGTGGGGTTCAATATATTATAACCCCCCCAATCCTTATGGGAAGCACAAGTTATCACATACAGTCAGACAGACGCGTACATCTTCCTTTCTAAGGACCTACATCACAGTTTCCATATCAACTTCTAGTTTGGTGAAGATGCCTCCTGGCTGTGCATAAAATGAAGCAGTAGGGTTGCCTTAGAGAAGTAAGGTTATCAGCATTAGAAGTATATTTACTAATTTTTGAGAAAAGGGCATAAGTTTTGCAGTTCTCTCCGCCATAATTAATTCACAAATCATTAATGAAATTAACACTGTGCGATCCAAAAAGCTATAACAGGAACAAAAAGCCAAAGACAACAATTTCTTTTTTCACAGGTTAAAGTTGGTTTTTTTTAATTATTAAAGGAATTAACTTTTTTTTTCCCCTTAATGGACTAATGCAATAAAAACCAAAGTTAGAAAGCTAATCTCTTTCTTTTCTTCAAATCTCTGACTGTAATTATTTTCTTCTGCTTTTGGTTACTCCTCTGGGGTTGCAGGACCACAAAGTAAGCCAACATGCACATTTCCATCAGGTCATAAACCCTGACTGGATGACAGTTAACCCCAGCAGCCAACTTGCTGAGGAAAGGTCACAAAGATATTTATAATTCATGACTAGTGTGTTTGAATGCATTTCAAACATTGCTTATGCCCTGTGGCAGTTCTGCAGCTCTTCACAGCAAAGTTTACTTCTTCTGTAAATACCTACGATTTCACTGAGGACAGTTTCTCTTCAAGACGCCTACATTCTTCAGGTGCCCCCAAACTGAGTTTGCACAAATGATACAACCGATTTATTGTAGCAAGTCTAAGTTACCATGCCTTTTGTCAATAATGAATCCTATTATTCATATCTATTAGTACTATAAAAGGGTGATTTTGTCATTCTTCATCATTAGAGAGACTTGTCCTTCAAAGGTTGGGCAGATTTTCTTCCCCACAAAGACATCTTCATGAAACAAACCAAGCCATATCATATTTGAACACAGCATTGAAAAGTGTGCCCTTGCACACCTAGTGCACCAGACATGCCCGTATGCTGGCATTTTCAGCATAATCAAGGATGACACATATTGAGCACAATCACAATAATATACTTCCCACATTTCATAAACTAGTTTCCACATGATCTTCTCCACTTAGCTCATTGATCTGTGACAGCACCATTCCATTTTGGTCTTAAGACTGCTATGTCAGCTCTAGCAGTTTTTCCACAGAAAAAAAATGCATCTAAATCATTTCAGTAAGACATGAGATAGTTCCTGCTTGCACACTACTTTACATGGCAGTGCAGCAATGACTACAGAAGCAGGGATAAATTAAATTCGGATTCAGATTCACCAGCAGCATTAAGGTTTGTTTTCCTCACCCCAAATTGTCCCACTTCCATTTCTTCTCTAGCTTTCACTAATTCAGACAATTTAGAATCAGCACAATCCCAAAACAAGCAGAAGAAGAGAAATTACTTAAATGAGACAAGCAATGTTACAATGGATTTGTTCTTATTAGCTTTGAAAAATAAGATCTTTAGAAGCATTCCCATAGAGATGTGATTTAACTAGGAATAAAAAAAACACAAATCAAAGTGCAGAGTTTTGTTAAAATGCACAAAGTACAGCCACATACAGTTTAAGTATCTGTTGAACAGTACCATAACTTCACTGCTACTGCAACGTACCCAGAGGAATCTGAAGCAGTTGCAGATTCAGCAAAGAACAGCATCAATTCAAGCCATGGTGAGATAGTCTCACTGTCTTCTGTAGTCTTATGCAACTAACATACATCCTCCCTGTTCCTGCTAAAACCTAGCCCTGAACATGCCTTTGCTACTATCACACCCCAAAATCTAATTAAGGCACATTGTCCTGTCTTACTCACAAAGAATGTGTATCTTGTCTGGGCAACTGTTATGTACAGACAAGAAACACCTTTAGAGAGCAAGACATATGAGAAGTTACTCACGCAAGCATATGATATGCAGTTCTCGTAACTTTTTCCTGGAGATGGGGGGTAGAACAAAAAAACCCCAAACAATCTTTCTGCGAATGGTTTATTTTTGTGCTAGACATCTGTCAGAATACTTCGGTCCCATCTAAGACCCACTCTTTCTGGTCACTGCATACCTAAGGTATGAATTGACAGCTATCAGAAATGGACTAATTAGAGCTAGCCCTTGGTATCAGTTTACTCAGATATCGTTCTTGTTATATCCTAAGAATTGTTTTTATCTTTTCCTGAATGCAGGAGCTGAAGGGGTTTTTGACTTTTGTTTAAGCGGTAGAATTTAATTTCTCTAGGAACAAGTATCATTACATTTGTTTTACCAGATTAGCACTAATCTATTTTAATATTATTATAGAGAAAAATAGTATAGTCTAGTCGTGAAAAGTACAGAGAAATCAGGAGCATTTAAAGTCTCCTGTCCTGATAAACATTATCTTGCTCATTTATTTAGCTCTTGTGAACTCTTTGTGCATAGTTCATTACTGAAACAAAGCTTGCAACCAGCAGGGTTTATCTGTCTTCTCCCAAGCGTGCTCCTAAGGAATATGTCCCTGCCTCTTGTCGATAATACTTTGCCACTAGGTGGGAAGCTTTGAAAGAAAGAAAAACCCACTTGCCTTTCAACTGCCCCATTTATTCAAGAAAACTAGTATATATGAAGAGGAAAAATACTCAAAAGCATATTTTGGGGAGAAAAAAAACCCCGAAATGTAATCAAGTTCGTACTGTTCACATTTAATAAGCAACTCTTACCAGGACCGATCAGCACATTGTTTTACTGCCTCAGAGGGATCCCAGGGACTTACTAGTAGTTGATTTATCAGTTTGGGATTTGTTGTTGGGGTCAGTTCCAAAGGAGGGGGTTTTCTGGGTTTGTTTTTTGGGGGTCTTGTCCCCACTGTTGACAAGAAAGCCTGTCCTGGGGAAGTCACATAGACCTAAACCTTATGATATTTTCAGCAGTTCTAAATATGTTTCAAGTCCCTGGATCTATAATGGATCTGAAAGAAATATTCAACTCTCCCCCTCCATTGTCACTGTTCAAGGCTGGGCTGGCAATTAAAGCAGAAGAAAGATGGGGTCTATTAACCCTTTCCTTCCCCAGAAGGGGAAGGGAAAGA
>NW_009613496.1:23705-34745 GCF_000690535.1 Cariama cristata
GGAGAGAGATCTATGGGTTAGAAAATTAAAACAATGAAAAAGAGTGTAATAATATTAATATTACTACTGATAGAAATAAAAATATACAAAACCAATATTGAGCTTGCCTGCTGATCACAGAATTGTGTGCTACAGTGGCTTGCGCCACTGATACAGCACAGTGGGCCCCAGGATGTCCCGGACTGGACTCAGCAGCAGACAGGAACTGGATTCAGGAATACATGGATTGGGATCAGAGGCAGGAGAATGAGCAGAGTCCCACCACAATGCTGGCTGTGAAAGAAGGGCCGACTTCCATGACCCCTTAGCTTTGTACCGAGTGTGATGTGTATGGGATGGAATACTTCGTCAGTCAGTTTTTGGTCACCTGTCCTGACTGCTCTTCCCCACAGTTATGACCCTTTTCCACTTGTGGACCACAGAAGAGCCAACACCAACCCTGGTTCCCACAGGAATAATTACAAACGTGGGCCTTTCTGCATACCGGTCCTACCGTTACTTTGGTAACAGCTATTAAACGTCAAACATTATCAACTCTAAAAGCAGACACTGTCTGAAAAACATGTAGTCAACTTCAGAAAGGACAGTTACGTAGAAGAAACTTAACTGAAGGAACATCTACTAAAAGGAGATTTGATCCTGTTTTAGTCAAAACCAGGATACCCACCCAATGAAGTCTTCGGAAAGGAAATCTGAACAGACTGTGGAGAGTAACTAGGTACAATTTTATGATTTAGCCACTGTTTACATGCTTAGATAACCAAACAAGCATCAAACATGACATTAAAGTGTTAGCATACTACTTTCAGCATTTTTCCTACTTTTCTTCCCTGCTTCTTTGTTGAAAGCTATGGAAGGAAGAAGTTTCAGTCAAAACACCTTATGGGCCTGGCAAATTGTAGGGATTTCCACCTGTTTTCTGGAAGGCACAAAATCCACTTTTAAGTTACATACCAGCCACTGATATTTTGGAAAATCCTAATTCACATTTAAAACAGGCCTTGGTGTCAGTTATTTTCATCTTACTAGGGCATATTAGGAAAAAAAAAAATCCGAAGTATGCACTTGAGAAGACTTTACCAACATTAAGTTTTGCCAATGGGAACTTTCTCCTACTTACATTAGTGTACACTTGGCTCATGACTCAAACTGGCTGAATTGTTCCAACTCTTACCTATTACCATCTGAAGTAGAGTTCTAGGTACTTATCCCTTATTACACTATTATTATTGCCTACCCTCTATCTGATGAGTTGGGAGCCTGACAAGGAGTTTGCACACAGTAACAGAAACTTGTCTAGAGCACAGGAGTCCAAACTTGCTCATTTGATAAAGGATTACATTAGACATACTTTTTTTTTTAGACATCTGTTTTCTTCATGTTTAGGTAACTATGATACCTACAAGTTACCTTTTGGGATCAAAGTCCTTGCTAACAACATTTTAAATTTAAGTGCAATGCCCTACAGAATCATTTTCAACAAGCATACAACTGCGCGTGTAAGCACATGCACACACAACTGTGCAATTCCCTGGAGAAGCACTAAGTATTAGTTCAACACAGCAGCGCTTATCTCTCTCTCAATTTTATCCTGTTAAGTTGTGCTGATTGGAGGAAAGTCAATTCAAGTTGCTTTAGTTACTCTCATCCTCAAAGTCTGAACCATTACCTAGAGCACTGCAGCACTGACTTAACTGCACTCAGATCTATTTCAGGCCTTACTGAATAATTCCATGCCATTCATAAAATGCTATTTAGTATAATGTAGTATTTTCCAGTTAATTCTTTAGGCATTGGCATGTTTACTTTGTCCGAGACAAAACTGTGAAAAGAATGCAGTGTATTGTGGTCTGCAAAGGGGCATAGGTAAAAAGCCCATCATCCTTCTTTCAGCATCTAAATAATAGGGCAACTGAGAAAAGTAAGTTCATTCCTCTGTTGGTACAACATGAAGTACACCTCCTAATAAAGGAGCAGCTGAGGCTTTCCAACAAATTCCAACAAATGCATTTCCAAACAATACATTTCCCCTACACAAACTTGACATTTCTCCTTCAAGAATATTTTTCCTAGTAAACAATTGACAACAGAATTTTGGTTGAAAACTGAACTTCATTTCCCTGAAATTTCAAAAACAAATAAATACTGGAAAACTACATGCTGAAAATCCAGACTGCAGCATATCCAAATCAGCTCAAATGAGTGGTGGAAGTAGCATGCTTCAATACTTTGTGTGCTTTTGGTAGTGGTGGAAATATCACCATTTGGGGAAAGCTTGTTTCCTCAATATCCATGATCTCTGTGGGAAGCAAAATTTTCCTAAAAAAAAACATGATGGGGGAAATGAGTGTCTGTCAAAACAAAGTAGTCCCAGTCACTTTTTCTCTGACTTTCTTCCAGACACTTTTTTTTTTTGAACACTTTTCGGACTATTTCTGTGACACCATTTCCAAATCAAGCATTTCTGGCATATTGTAGAGCTACATTACATCTGTCATACCTAGCCAGGTAGCACTGCACAGGAAGACCGGCTTTATTGCTCTTTGGTACCATTCAGTTGTGCCATAAGCCAGCCCAAACAAGCCTAAAGCAAGACATCTTTGCACAACCTACCTTCATAGTTGTTGCATTTGCCATAGCAGAGCTTGAAGTGCCCCATTTCAGCCCTAAACCCAAGGCACGACCCCTCGCATAGACCTGCCAACAGCACCACATCCGCACGGCACATGCACTGAGCAAGGAGGCCGCGTGTGCAGCATCAGCCCAAGCAACACCAAGTGCTCTCTGCCTGCACAGCGCTGTAGTCCTGTCTGGGGAGCTTGTTCTCAGCTGGCCTTCGCAATACCATCCCTTTCACATACATTGCTTGCAGCAGTTTTGCTAACATTCTTTGGAGGAACTCAGAATAGAAGAGTCATCCTATGTATTCAATCTTTTCTAAGCAAAACAGTGCCCTTCATGTAGCAGCTTCCCCCTCCCCTGGGGAATGTCACTAGGGAAAAATCTAGGTAAGGAAACAACTGGGAAACCAACTAGCAAAAGTCTTGTTAAAAATTTAAATTCTGTAACAAATGTTTGTATTTGTATGTCACTTTTCTTTGGTCTCAAAACAAGTATAAGCTGCATTTAGAAGCAGCTTATATCTACACCAGCTGGAGTGAAAAGTATTATTTTATTAATTACTCCTTTAATAATACTTTTACAAATGTCCGAGTCCAAGTTTTGTTACATATGCATAACTACAAAATAACCATCACCATCGAGGCTGGAACAAACCTAAGTAGTCTCAAATTCAGTGCAAGCTTTTGAGCAAAGACTGAAGGCACCCGCACACCACTTGCAGTATGTTACCTGCCTTTCTTTCCCAGCTTCTCTCCAGGCCATCAGAACGACTTCCTCAGTTCCCCTAGTGAAAAACTCTCATCTTTGTCCTTAGGCAATCAGACAGAAAACCTGTCTAAGAGGAAGGTACTAAGAATGAAAGTCAAGAGAAGTGCATTCAAATAATACATCAGTACGTCAGCTACTTAATCTGTTTACTCGGCTCTGCAGCATATTACCTGAACTCTTATCTTTTTCCTTATTTACAACAATTTGCCAGCAAACAAAGCAAGCTTCACATGCAGCTATTGGTCTATTTCCAATACCTTTCAGGAGCTATTTAATATTGCTACTCATAAAAGAACTTTATTTTTGGCTGAGTGATCCAGTGCAGGAATGGATAAGGATATGTTGGGGTGGAGGATCTTATTCATTGGGGCAAAAGGCCCAGCTTGGCCACCATAACGTTGAGGCTGTTCGGGCACTTTAAAACCACATCAAACATTCCAAATCCTTTAGCAGCACACAAGAAGCTTCAGCAGAGTGGTCAGCAAGACGGGAATCCATTAATCAGTCTGTGGATGCAATATAGGAACCGGTAGTTACAAGCACATTAAGGGCATTTGGAGATAAGATGGTAAGAAGCCAACTCATTATAGTGACAAACAGCACCCAGCTGCAGGAACATCTGCTCACGGAGCCGGACACCTGCCCTTGCACACAGCTACCGTTCTCAGCCCGCAGGCAGAGCGGTCGCATGTCTGGAGGAGGACAGCTGCACTGGCATCCAGCTACAGAGACAGCCCACATCCCAGCTGGTGGGGGTATAAGCCCAGCTCAGCCTGGTGACACTTGAACCCTTCAGTGCAGGGCACACTGGTCCTGTGTCCTACAGTAACAGAGGGAAGCACTTTCTTATACGATGCCAGAAAAATGCAAAAGTCAATTCCTCTTCCATTTTCAACAATCAGTTGATCAGTTATTGATTTCATGGAGCCTCAAGTTTAACTAGTTTACAGTAGAGGAAAAATTCCTACTGATGACAAGTATGAAATCCAGGATCATAGAAGCACAGTAAAGGGTGATGTACAAGCAGTAAAGCTGAAAAGTAGCGTCTGGATGGGCTCAAGCAGAAAACCAAGTAAAAGACAGTGTCCAAGAACATGTTAAACAAGGGACATAGCCCAAAGAGGGCTGGTAACTGTAGACCCTGCCCCAGAGCTCTTTAAGAGGGCTTAAGAGAACAGCCTTCTGAAGAGGTCTTTTCAGACAAATGGTTCAGTGTGGAGGCTACCAGAAAGAAACGTTGTTTTAAAGACAGATTTTTTTTAAAAAAAAAAAACAAACCACAACAAAACACACCCACACACACACACCCCAAATAGAAACACAGATATTGGAATGCCCATTCTTTAAGCAAGTATATGATTTAACTAGCTGTGCAAATACCCTTATTAGGATTCACTGAAGGCTAGAAGTAACACATGGGCAATCATACCATTAAGCAAAAAGAATAGCTTTCCTCAGATTCCTTTGACTGACCAGAAAGTTGAGGCTCCTTCCTTAGCTGTCCAAACTAGATGCCCTAAACAAGGCAAAAACCTCAAGCAATACCGTATTTTTGCTTCATCTAGATGTTTTCTAGCAAGTAGAATTGTAGACATTTGCGTAAAAAAAAAATAATTGTTTTTAGAAGTGACAGAAAGCAGGAGAATATGAAGTCAACTACAGTTACTTAAGTAGCTTAATAGCTATTTGAGTTATTTCCTAGAATTCATTCAAATCTAGAAGAAAGTTTTCAGCCCAAGCATTTTCAGGAATTCAGTTGAGGCCCCAGAGGATAGCAGTTCATTTAGGAATGGGCCATTACAGTTACAGGCATGAATAAAAGGCCTCTTTAGATAACAAGAAAAACTCATTATGGGTAAAAGTTAAGGGGATCCAAGAAGCTGACTGTCAAAGCACACAACCAATTTAGGGACCAAGACTGGAATTACTGCAAAGTTAGTTTCAGTAATAACATGACCGATCTAGGCCTCAGTTACCCTAACCACAAAAAGTCAAAGATATCTGCACACCTTTTACAGATACAACCACTGAAGAACATGTTGAAGTGAAGCCGGTATTGCCTGCACCCTGGTGAGGCAGATTGCAGCAGTGAGAGAACCCTGGATGAGCACTGCCTCTGCCTCCACCCCACAATTCACTTCCAGAATTGCTCTCTTACAATCTGCATACACCAGGGACACAGCTTTCAGTGCTAAGCTGAGCTTTAAGTTCCTAAATCTAATAAAAACCCATACTTAAAAATGGAATTGACACTTTTGAATGGAACCAAGTTGTGTTTTCCCCACCTCCCCCCCATTTTATAAACATCAATATAAAAACTCAGTTGGTTTACTCACTTACAATGGAGAACTTTTTGCCATTGAAAAACACCATACAGCTAGGGTTCAAGGGTAGATCATAATCTATACAGTTTTGAGATCCAGAGACAAAAAGCTTCATAACGCTTTTGTTACTATAAAAAAAAGGTAAAGAGTTGCAAGTGCTGTAAATAAAACTAATAAAACCCTCCGATTACATTCTCCTAAGATTAGCAAAGACAGATGCCCACATATCATAGAAAGCAGATAAGCACAAAGCTAATCTGTAAATACAATGACTGTATTTTTGATATTTAAATGCGAAGCTTAAGCTGTAATGAATAAATGCACTAAATTAATTTTAGCTTGCCAGGTATAACAGAATGAGTCAGTTTATTTCTAATTGTTCTATCAAAGTTGTTTACTCTGAACTGAACGTCAAAGTCAGTCATCCAGGCCTGAGCATTTTTTATATCTGTATTTCTCAGTCACCTCAAAGATCATTCCTCATGAATATTTCTTTTGTAAATCATAGGGCTTCATGTAAACTAAGTCACACAAGATTAAGTTGCTTGTTAATTACTGTAATTCCTTTTCTTCTTAGAAGTATTACTTCGTTGACTGACTAATAAAATTTTTAAAACCTGATTGCTTTAGAAACATAGTATCAAGTAGAAATACATGCAATAGGAAGAACTTTTGTCCCTGTCGCAAACTCTCAAAGTAAGTCAAATAAAAAAAGCCTATTCCCATTCAACCTCTAGTCTCGTTTTGTAGAGTAAATCTGCCCATTGGGCTCACGATAAAGACTAAACCTAAAATAATATTATAAATAACTCCACTGAGCTTGCAACAAATTATGACTTTTATAGGTGCAAGGGGAAAGCAGATTTTATGGTAACACTAAAATGACTGGTAGAAAACACTATAAAGCTTGCTGCTGCTTGATGAAGTGCTCCATATTTAAGAGGTAAAAAAGGTGTGTGCAAGTGTGTATAAGTAATGGAAATAGTAACTTCCAGCTTCTGTAAATAGTTGGACACTTAGATGTGCATTTCCTAAATCCCTGTTACAGACTAATAAAAACAAACAAAGTCTAGTCTTTCCTATCTTTGTTCTTATGCTTGCAACACGAGAGTAATACAAGCACAAGATACACACAACCTCTGTTATAGCTTGAAGGCTGTAACATAAGGTTCCACAACCTAGAAGCAAAGTGCTCCAGTTTGCCCAAACCCTCTTACGTAAGCAAATCCCAACAACCCGTAATACTCAAATTGCGAGTATTCCTTAGATACCCTTTAAAACATTATTGATGACTACCTGTAGGATGGCTGATTAAAGCCCTTGGGAATGGACCGTTTTACATTGGTACTTTTGAAAAATTCCTCTTCTTGTAACTACACATTTTTAAAAGCAGACTCTATACACAGAAGGCTGGTTCTGCAGGAGTTTACAGGAAACCTGAGCAAGCTGGGTCCAGTTACACAATATCACCCTATCTCACTGTCATTGCAAGGGATAGAACTTTCTTCCCATTCTTAGGAAGAGAACTGAATCACAAAAACCAGAAAACATTGTCAACTTGTTTCCTACAAATGGAAACAGAGAAAAGAATCCAAAGATTTAATTAAACATTGGGGGTTTTGACAGTTTTACTGCAACCAGGCAAATTTGAGAACCATTCTATGAAATTTTTATGCAAGAACAATCCAAAATAGCTGCCATTGTAGATCCAGGTTAAATTCTTTGTTCTTGTTTTCTGTGTCAGGTTCAGCTTTTCATAAGAACACAAATATAAGGTTGCATCAGGAGGTAAAGAGCAGGAGAATTATGAAGGCAAGTATTTCATACTTCTACTCGTTTAGCCATTTTTCTAACATGTCTGCAATTTTGCAGAAATCGGATCAGCAGACCAGCAAAGGAAATATCCTCCCTCTCTAACAAAGATTTATGATATTGAACTCTCAGATTCAATATATTATGAAAATCAATCCTATTAAACAAGGGTTTTAATCTTTTTCTTATTGTGATTAATTATCAATATCATGCCTTATCAAACACATACAATATTATCTAAAAATAAAGTTGATGAGGGCTGTTGCGCTGTATCCAAGTTTTATTCTTCATGAATAGCTATTAATATCTATTATAAAAAAATACCACATGAAGAGATGCCCCTCCATTTTTGCACCACCCCGATTAAGAATAAATCCCCTGCAACTACAGGAGCTGCTCAGTGCTAACTAAATCATTTCTAGTTCCCATTTGCAAAAATGTCATCCTTCAAATACTGGCAGTGATTACCACCTTACAATTGTTATGCTTTCCAGTGGGTTTGTTTGGAGACTTAGTATATCTTTTTCTGAATCACTAACTCTCCAACAAAAGGCTAATATTTCAAACCACTTCAAAGATTCAGCCTATCCATGTGGCATGATCATCTGCATTGTGCATTCAGAAACCAGAACATAGCAAGTACCGTCTATCTGAACCAGCAGGTACGGTTTTTTATAAGTATTTTTAAACATAGGTTTCACATTTTGCACTTACAGTTTATTACTACTCTCCTACCAGGTTTTCTACAGTTCCTTCACTTTTAAGGATAAAACAGTATTGGCAAAGCTATTCAAACAATATTCATCCTGCTTAACAACTTACCAATTTACTGAAATTATATGTTCCTATTTATCATGTATCAAAAGTTAGAGGTAACACAGGCTTAAGAAATACAGCTGCAGAGCAGCAAACATTAAACCCTGTGGAAAGTAATAAATTAACAAAATGTGCTTTGATGTTACTTATCACAAAGCCACAGCACGTTCACTTGAAAAGTGGGAAAATATCCTGGCACTTAAACAACTATAGTCAAACTCACTGATTTCCAATCTCTACAAGTGCCAGAATAAAGGCAGAATATGATACAAAAATAAGAACAAGCCCACATTTTTGGAATGAAGCCCTGCTACTGCATTCTTATCAACATATATACGTTGGGTGAATGAATGCAGTAGAAAATATTAGACGATAAAATAAACCAAGTGACTGGACAGTCAAGTTGTAAAGCTCTTGCAATATTCAGGCCTGCAAAACTGCACAAAATTGGCTGTTCTCAAACTGCAATCCATAGCCAGGACTAGAGAGTACTCTCTAGTCATTTTATCATTATCTGGTTCTTCATTACAACTACTATTATATTTCCACTAAGAATAAAAAGTAAACTTCAAATCAGGGGATTTTTTTGTTGTTGCTGTTTATTTTTTTAAACTATTTTATCTGCCTTTCTTTTCATTGAATGCATATAAATGACAAAGAATTTCCATCTATGGTTTTCTGAAGGCAGACCAGCTTGGCAGATCACACCACTTACAGTAAGCAAACTAGAATGTGACTCAAGTAGCTGTCTACAGCACAGTCAAATTATTATCCATAATAATCTAAAGTTTCAGAACTCAAACAGTCACTGCAATAATTCATATGAAAAGTATGTATGTTTTCATCAAGGCAGAAACTCATGGAAGTCAAGTGTTGCATTTGTGTTTTGTGGCTTCCGATTGCTTATGAGACATTCATTTCAGCCTCACATTCCATTGGTTTGGATGCTTGAAGTGGCAGCAGTGTAACTTTTAACTCTTGTTGCCCAAGGGAGTTATGAAACATAATAAAACAAGCTATGAAAAGTAAAGATCAATTCCTCACTACCGTGTCTTTTTGTCAACATCATCTCTCTTGGAAGAAACTTGTCTGCTCATTAAGATATATGTGCTCACATTTTGCGCATGTAACTCCCGGGGGAGAGGGGAGAATGTTTAGATCAGGACAGCATTAGTGGACATAGCTAAACTTATAACAGAAGTTATTGGGTAAAGAGTGGTCTTTCCACAGAAACCACCTACAACTGTCAAAATAAAAACAGATCATATTTCTATGAAGAGAGAAGAATGGTGGTATATTTTGTGTAATTAGCATCACATAATCTCTCCAAGTGTTAAAGAAGTGAGCTCAAGCCAAACATAAAAGCAATAAGCAAACAGCCAAGTTGAGTTGTTCACTCAACTTTTCACAAGAGTTCTTATCTCAAGCATTAAAGGCATTTTGCTTACAAAAAAAATCTTGTTATCAAAGCTTGCAGTATTAACATGTGCTATAGGGATAAGAAATCATACAATAATTTAAGGAATTCTTTCTCTGAACCTTACTTTAAAAAAAATTAAAAACTGTATTTTACCAGCCCTTTGTGTGAGGCTCTGCATTCATATCTTAGCTAACACCCAAAGGAAGAAAATGATACTTGCTCAGTCAGAGAAATCTGTTGCCATGGGAAACATGAAGATATAAACTCAGGAACTGGTAGGAGGAGTAAATGAAGCCAATTTTTCAAACACACAAAGACTACAAATCAACATATAGGGCTATGCAACAATTGAGATTTAATCCTAATTTAGGCAAGGGTATGTGGGTTTTGAGCATGGTAGCTGTATTCGAACAATTCATATGCAGCTTATACTTTTTTTAATCCTTCAGAAACTCCCATTCTGCCCATCTAGAGTGACATAGACCAGCATATTCACCCTCCTGTATATTTTTCTGTGAAATGCTTTCCTCATACAGGTCCCAATGGGTTCAGCAAAATACACGTGAAAATCATGTGTCATTGAGAACATCATCCTTGAACAGAATATTACATTAAACCCCTTTAAGGTGTAACTCTTACATGTTACCTTCTAAAAAAAACTAGAAGCTCCTCTCGGTTGGAATTCAAATATGAACTTCTAAGCACTCATCCATTGATAACAAGTCATTTTAAGTCACTCATAACTCCATGTTGTTGTACATCTTAATTTCTGCAAATCTAATTTCAACAGTTCTGCTGACAAAGCATCAAACTTAAATAATTTGTAACTTGTTTATGACAAACGAGATGAAATGCAGTGGTATCAATGTAATAGTTTTGTAATTTACACAATATCCAGAAGATTAAAACTTTGTTATGAATCAATAATCCATCAGCCATGGTGTTGTGAAGCACATCTGTTATTGATATTTAAGTTTCTAATAAAATTTGAGTGGAACAAAAACTTGGGATGTTCTGTTCAGCTTTGAAGAAATTACTGCAGTGATCAATTAAAAAAATAGCATCAAAGTCCTTTGGTTTACTCTGACTTCAGATTCTAAAGGTAACCCAAAACACACATACAATCTCAGTAGTTGAATGTATCACAAGCCAAGTGATCAATGCTGCAATTTACATGAATCAAATACTCTTACCCCATTTCAGATCACTATGTATTTTTCTACCCCTACACAGCTTGTATTCCTGATAGAAATTGTGTCTGATGTTGTCCTACACTCT
>NW_009613496.1:34776-61879 GCF_000690535.1 Cariama cristata
AATTAAAAAAAGAATTGAAGATACCTGGTGAAATTATTTAAATTTCAAATTTGTGCTATGTTTTTCAGTGTTCTTGGCTTATTGCCACTGGCACCAACATGCAAAGGCTTGCTAGCACCATCCTGTCACTGGCTGCTGTTCAGACCAGCAAACGGCTCACAAAACACACAGTTGAGATCTTGTTTACATGTTTGTTTCACAGTTTCAAGGGCCCACAGCATCATGTATGTAAATACTTTGATGCTAAATACTTTGATGCTTCATCCTATAGATGTTGCTTATGAGCAAACAACTTCAGAAGCTAAACATTCATCTTAATACCATTAGTAATTATACAATAATTCAGACTCAATATTGTGGCAAGTCTCCGATTTTATTCTTGAGCTAGAAGAGAAAAGCAACCGCTGTGCTGAGATCCCCCCCCACCCCAATTTAATGGCCAGAACAAATAAGCCGATTCCTTATTCTGCTGCAAGCTCCATAGAATGTTTAGACTACCTCCCCCCCCCCCCAAAAGGCAAAAGGCATTACGGTTATTTATTTATAACATTCTCTCTCTCAAAAACAAAGTATACCCTGTAAGGTAGATTTTCACAGGAACAAATTTATAGTCCCAATTGCTCTGATTTCAACCTGTTTGCAAAAGTCACGAAGTGCTACATTCCCCCTAAACTGAATCACTCCCTTGGGAGGAGGAAAGTAGTTGTAGCACAAGTATTGAAGTTGCCTTATCTTGGAATAAATAAATATTCTTTGAGGGGTTGCCCTTCGCAAAGATGACAGTAAGAGTGCAAAAGCAGAAAGTCTTTGAGCATCCTGTCTAATGAACATGTTTACACATTTATCCTGTAATGGCATGCTGGCCTGTAACACTGAAGAGTTTTGCTTGCAGCTTGCATTTCAATACATGCCCAAGTAATCTGCTTGACAGGTAATGAAACTTTGTGCTATTACCTTTAGCTTCAAGCAAAGTTCTTAAAATATCCTTTTCATATTGATTTGTGATAAAATTAATTATGTTTTCCTGCAAGCTGGAACCCATAGCTAAAACCAGAGTCCAGTCAAACCAACTGGGGTTAAGATGGTAGTAAGTGAACCCTTAAAATGCAGAACAGAAAAAAAATGAAATTACTCCTGGTCTTTGACAGACTGACTTGCCTCCCCGTAGGGCGAGAAGGGTTAAAGCTCATCACAAACAGCCAGAAGCCCTTGCAGTCCACTAACAAGGTGGGGGGGGGGATTACCAGGAGCTCCACATCTGTTATTGACAATGCTGATGAGCCTAATTGGCAACACGCAGCTGATCCCCCTGAAGCAGCAGGGGAGAGAAACAAATAAAGAGCAAAAAGGTGGATGAGACAGCTTGAGCAATGCACTTCCCAGAGTGGCTCTGTGGATAACCCACTCTTGCACACTGCAGCTCACCGCCCCCCTCTAGTAGAGAAACTACTGAAGGTTGCAGGGGCTGCTGAAGGCTTTGCACCACTGTGACAGTGCAGTTCTGGCAGACAAACAGAATAGACATAAAAACAATATACATGACCACAAGACTTGTCAGAGAAGGCCACTCCTTTGTTAGAACAAACAGTACCTTACCTGCCTCCCACAAAACAATTCACTATAGAAATACAGTGCTGACTTAGTAGAAAAATCCTGAAGCCTATGACACTACTGTTTGCAATATATGTATTATTACAATACTCATTTAAACAAGAAAGTTACCTGTATTTTACCAGTTTAATTTCTGATCTGAGTATGTTTTAACAGTTACACTACACAAAGCTTTTGTTCATTACCAAAATATTAATCCCACCTAGCATGGCTTGGCTTTGAACAGGGCTCACTCTCTGCAGTTCAATTGCTAAGTTGTCACAGCATTATAGCAGCTATCTTAAGAGTTGGAAGAAAATCAGAAATGTCACCCAGCCTAATGTCATAAAATTAAGTAGACTCCAGGTTCCTTAAGTGCCTTTAGATCTTTTACTATCACTTACAAAATACTAATTGGTGAATTTTATTAAAAGGGTTCCCCCTTGCAATCACTAACCTACACAACCGTGTTCCCTTTCAAGGCTCTTTCCCCACCCAAATCCCAGTTGCCAAGATATGCTGTCAATGGCTGTGAAGTACACTTAATTAAAATATGATTAGAACAGTGATGTCATCACATGCCAGAAATATGCCAAAAGGAGAGCCAAAGTATGCAGCTAGTCAGTAACTGCTTTTCCTGAAGACTCTGGGTAGCCGCAAGGCTAGGCGAATGTGCGAGTCCAGCCTGAGTACAGGTCACTCTTGCACTCTACCAGACTTGCTCTGGTCACCAGTGACACCCATATTGACCCCCATTTCCTAATTAGCTGTAATGTGTTTGAAAAGACATTGTAAATACTCTCTAGGGGGTTGGTGGGGGTTTTTTTGTTGGTTTTTTTGGTTTTTTTTAAGCTTTTCATTAGCTTGTGAGGTCAATACATTCTCTAATGTACTAACAGAATAGAAGGTAGAAACTAGGGCAAACTAAACCAGCTTTGCACCTTTCTTGGATTTTCCTAGGCTTCATATGTACCAATCTTTACTCTGTACAGTAACAGATTGTCATTTAATTTAATTCCCTTTTGACTAAAGGCAGACATTAGAAAGAACAGTCAGGATTTTGGTATTTAGGCTTCACATGTACCAAGCTTTACTCTGTACAGTAACAGATTCTGTCATTTAATTTAATTCCCTTTTGACTAAAGGCAGACATTAGAAAGAACAGTCAGGATTTTGGTATTATGACCCACCTTAATATTGACAACTATAAAAATCTACCCAAATTCTATTACAGACAGTTGGCCCAGACATCTACCTCAGTTGAATGCACAGTGTGCAGCAAAAGAGTATGATTCATCTTTCAACAGCAATCAATGACATTTAAGCAAGGATACTGTTTTCTGTTAACATGAACCCTCAAGATGACTGCCTACTTAGAAATTAAAGAGACATCCACATTAGGAAAGATAGGTGTATTAAACACACCTGCCTTTCTCCAAAGACTACTGAAAGCTAACAGGGAAATGATTCAAAAAGGCTATAACTCATAGCATTCTAGAACACTGTGAAAATACCCTCTGGCAGATCCTTCAGTTCTTTCACAGTCGTCTTTTTTGTATACATACTTCTCTTATCCTGAAGTTTATTCATAAATTTTGTGAGATCAGAACTAATAGCCTTCCAGGTGGCATTTGTCAACACATCCCAGAGTTCTGAACTGCTATGAGAACTGTTCCACCATTTAGGATTATGAACACCTTATCCCAAACACCTCAAAAATCCCCAGATCAAACTTAAAACACCAGCTGCATATTAAATAGTTTTATTTCACTTTGTTGACATGAATGATTTTAGTGAAATAAATCCCAAATTATTTTTGTTCCATGTTCAGATAGTAACCAGACTTAAAAGAGCATTTAGAAAACTAGTCTTGCCAAAAAACTGTCTGTAAGCTCTCCTCCAGTACTCAGATGAGCCTAGTGCCCAACTGCATGGGTTCCTCATACCTCACCAGGGGTTCTGCATGCTTCTAAAAATCCACAAACCGCTTAGGTCCCTCTGCAGGCACATAAACACAACTTCAAAGCAGGACATATCAATTCAGCAATCAAACCTTCACTTCAGACAGACCTCTCCTCTGCCTCTAGAAGGCAGCTCTCCTATTCTGTTTATTCTCACATGCATTTAATTGAATTCCTTGCCACTTCATGTGCATTGTAAGAGATTTGTTTTACATCATTCAGAAACAAGTTTTTAAATATGTGCTATGCATTAAATATCACATACATTCAGCAGGGAAAGAAAAACATTTCTGGAGGAGTATAGTAATTTTACAGTCTCTGGTTTCTAATAAATTTTTACAGCAACCCAAACTGCATTAGCAAGTTCCAGTTTATTGTCAAGCTTCTGCACAACATCCCTCAATGACATGTCAAATCTTTACCAAGGCAGTTGAACTCCTAAAGCTGTCCTCATTGGCAGGAAACTTGTCAGATTAAATTGCCACCTCCTGCCAGGTAAAGAAATACGATCTGATATCCCTCTGCTGATGACACAAACTGTCCTTTCACTTCAGATCTATTATGAATATCCAGTGTTTGTCACTATGATCAAAGATGTAGTTCATGCTGAGAATGGAAATACTGCTTGCTGACCGCTTTAAACATGGTTTATTATAGATATAGACAAAGGAATATAAGCCTCCTAGATTTTTTAAGTTCTGTTTTGTTTAGTATCCATATTGTTTCACAGTATTTACTTATCTGTCTAGGGAATCAAAAACGTAAAAGTATTTTCATTGTCTCTTGTCTCCCTTAAGTGTTATTTCCATAATGTTGCCCAAATGCATATTTAGTATTTCCAAACATTCTTAAAGAGATTACTACACATTATTGCCGCTCTTTACAAGAAGACTCTAGTAGCAGAGGTTTGCAAGAAAGAATTAACTGTTACAACACATGTATTACTACATAGCACACAGATGATGGAATAGATTATTGAATGGAACAGAATTTGTCTTTGTTTAATGCCTTTTACAATCACAATGACAAATTGCTTTATAAAGTTAAATACTCATATTAAGCAACAAAACCAGACAAGGCAGTTAGGATGTTAGCAAGTCTGCCACCTCTGTGATCAATGGCAGTACATATATACGGAAGGTACCACAAATGCCGTTAGGACCATTTCAAAGCCCCAGAGCAGTCAGTGGAAAGTTCAGTGCAAGATAAAAGTCTTCCGGGATGATGGGCTGAACTTTCCCAGGCAAGAATTTACTAGGCTAGGAAGCAACTAGCGTGAAGTCAGGATAACAGACATCATCTGACACAGCTACACAACTAGCCAGTCAGATCCAAGCAGCATCCACACCCAGTCATTGAAAAAGTTTCATAGATCTTTCTGTATATAACGTCATAAGAGATGGTCCGAAGCATAGCACTTTTACAGTTTTGAAGTGTCCCTAATAGCCCAATACAGGACTTAATCCTTGTGGTGAGTCAGTTTCTGGATCCTAGATTACACCCAAGACTTGAGGAACAGAACAGAAAGGTGGAGAGTAGTGTAAGTTTTTGTAGTATTTGCGCTGAAATTTTACGTCCATCAGCATTTTTCAAATAATTACAACTCAAAATCCTGCCGTTGGCTTACTTATTCAAAAACATAACCATACAACTCTGACATAGGATATTCTAAGCAGCCTCCCTAACTTGAAGGAAAACACAAAACCAAAGATAACAGTGTTTCTGATATACCTACACAGCAAAGTTTTGCTAGGCTCCTTTGTAAGTTGTATTTACACACTTAAGCTTAAACAAATTTCATATTTACACTCTCCACCACCATCCCCCCAAAAAAAACCCAAAACCCAGAGCTTTCTGTACACTAGAAACTTAAAACAAATTTCAGACTTCTTTGGAAGAACAAAGGAGGAAAAAAAAAAAAGTCACATCTCCATCGAGGAGAGAACTTAATTGCACCTCTATCTACAGTTTTTCAGTCATGAACTGGAAAGTTACAGGTAACGCAGATTAAGGTTTTCCAAGCCATAGGAACAGAACTTAAACTTTTGTGCTACCTCAAAGACAAAATTCTGTTGAGCTGCACTGGTATACTTTGGAAAGTTGATTCAATTGTTTAAAACAGAAATTCCTAACAGCAGGTAGAAAGTTTTCCAGAGTGCTCTGAAGCACTAGTGCTGATTAGTACTTTTTATTTCCTCACCTGCTTGCAGGAATACAGATTACTAACTCTGTTCTCACCACAAACTGAAATGGCTCCTAGCAGTGCCTGGGAGCACAATGAAAAAAAAATGTGCCCCAGAGAAAGCTGCCGAGAAGCCTGAGCTAACACAGAACTGCATTCACAGCTTTTCCAATTGATAGAAATAGGTGGGTTGCACAGCAAGTTCAATACACATCAGATTTAAGGTGATGCTGGGAATTTTCTGGGATTTTATGAAATTTAGCAAGCTTCTCCAAGCCAGTTGAATGGAAGCTCAAACTGCAAAACAATCAACATGGAATAGATAAGAATTTAAAACTGGTAAAAGTAGGTATCATGCAATGTTTTCAGAAGTGACAGTATTGGTGAATAAAGTTATTTGAATGGATTTTAATCGCTGAAGTTTTAAGTGATCACAAAATGCTCAAAAAGGGATTTTTTTTTTTACCCGCTTCTATGTCTCACCTAAAATGGACGCTTTTCACTAGCCTTTTCTGTGATCCTAGACCCTAATTTAGATGATCCCATTATCATCTTCAAAGAAGAGAGATATATTAGGAAGATGAAGCTATAGACTAATGTTACCTTATTAAAATCCTATTTACATAGAATTAACATAAATACAAGTTGGTAAACCATATGCTATCACATCTGTTCCTCTGTGTATTAATAACAAGACTGTCCCCTATAGGGCTCTCAAATTAATATGTATTAGAATATATTACAAACTATTTGGATTCTCTTGACAATATAATTTATAGCTAGATTATTTGTAGGCTTCTAGTTTGGAATCATCGCTGTTGCACGATGCATCAGCTGCTGCTTCTAGTGTGATTAAAGTACAACACTTGGCTCTTCTGGTATTAAAACTTTATGGAACTGTGTCAATTTACAAATACTTAGCTCGTTACATTTCAAGTATTTTCAGATGAAAAATGTCAGAATATTTCAGTCCTTCACCAACCACAACATCATTTAGGAGCTTTGTTTTCCAACTTCCAGGACAGTTAATACATGTTGAACACCAGCAGTGTTTACTAATAGAGTTAGGAAAAAAAAACACAACACAACAGAAACAAGAGTTTTGCATCTGAAACTTAAGAGATACATACTCCATTTTAATAGCAAAACATTCTTCAAATATATGTCTGCATCTTCCATTGAAACTAAGAGATGCCTCCCTGCACTGAACAAAGCAGGTGTTTGTGTTTGCTCTTGAAGACTACACTGCACCAAATAGCATAAATCAACTCTGGCTTATTGGAAGCAGTGTATGACTACTGCCTTTCTGAACAACTCTCTCATTTTATACTCACAGCTATTACACTCAAAATTGATCAAAGTTAGCTTGAAAGAGATAAAAAGTTTTTGGTTTTCTTTCTTTAAAAGAATGCCCTACCAAGGAATGCTATTTTAGCATGAAACAGGGATGAAGCTTTTGCTGACTGCCTCTTGCCCTTCCATACTGCCACTGGCTATGCAAGAAATCACACCGCTCTAGATGAATTTTAGCTGATTATCACCGTCAGTTTTTCTGACCCATAACATCCAAAGCAGGAGTTGCATTTTCATACCTGCAAACATTAAGTGAACCTGTAGTAGCCACAGCGGTAGGCAAGGAAGCCATGCCACCCACAGCTCCATTTCAAGTGGGACTAATCACACTCCAGCTGTGGTCATCTCTGTGAAAGCAGCTGCTTCATCATTTGTATTGGGGGGGAAGAGTCCACTAATACCAACGGTGAACTGTTCTCTCTGAACATCAGAGTTAGTTTCCTGTCACTATTCTTGCTCCTGTTTGTTGCTTATAGGTAGTTGATAAAAGAGTATCAAACACATAGGAAGGAAGCTTGTACATTGATATTTGTATCACGCTTTTCTTATAAAGATAAGGATGCTTTTAGTTACTTCACTAAAAGGAAATTGATAGCTGGCGGAATATTTTGGAAGACCAGATAGTCTTTTATGCCCTGCTGGTCTTGTACTTGCATTTATTTATTCTCTTTGACATACACTGTGCGACTAAAAAAATAGCCACAAAAATGGGGTTTTTTTGGTCAGCTACAAGGTTTCTGCTCAGTTCTAAAAGCTAAATACCAAAACTAAAAAACTATAGATAACATGCCTTTAGAACTACTATGGCCTCTTCCTTGTAGAGGCAAGACTACCCTCAAGGACTACCCATCAAAGACTGCCCTCACAATAGTGCTGTAAAATGCTTTCCCCATTTTAAAGGCTAACAGAAAAGCTGTATGTGGGCAAGTCATTTAAAAAGCTAGACAAAACTAGAGTTAAATACAACACCTCCAAGTCTGTTATGAGTATCCAGGCCACAGGATCAGTACGTTGCACTTACAGCAGCCATTTTTAAGAGAAGAGGAGGCAAAGAAGAGGCAAGAGGAGGCTAGAGGAGGGACCACCATGAAGCCAAGGTAAGCATTGCAGAACTGGCTGACAGAAGCACAGATGAGCACCCTGGGGTCACCACAGCACTCCCCCCAGCCTTGCCAAGATTTCAGTACCTCATCAGGAAAAGCAGGCTCACCTCACAGCTGCCTTGCCTCACAGCCACCTCACATTTTCCTTCATGGTTTTCTCTTTCCATACTTTTCAGCCTCAGAATCTCTATTTTGGTGTTTCTCATTAACTCCCCAAATAAACCAAACATTACCAAAGACATTACTAAAGCTCACCAGGTTAGTCATACCTGCTGCTGTAAGACTGCTCATAACTACCATCTCTCACAGCCTCACTGCACCTCAGCCACACACCCAGGCTGTGAGGCACAGAGACCACCCCCCCCACGCCTCAAATGGCCCCACATTAACTGCAGGTAGCTCCCTCACACACCTTGAACTAGTTTATTAAAATCCAAAACAACAAATGAAAACACCAGCTCAATTCCTATGAGTACCTTTTAAACCAAGCCAAATACAAACAGACAAATCAAAAACATCCAGGTACCATCTTTGTCTTTTTTTACCTGAGCCACAGGGAGCTATGAAAGTCCTCTTCCCCAAATCACCTCCAGCAGCCCCATGCTGTTTCAGCCTATTTTCTCACCAAATGCATCACAATTCACCACAGGCAAAAGGTTTTAACAGACCCAAGCTGTGGGCCCAAGGAGCAGCCCAGTGACCGCAACTACCAGGCCCCTCAGAGAAGGACGTAGGGCAGGGGCCAGAAGCCACCCCACACAGCCATGCCTCTCCCCTCCAGCTGCTGCCCTCACCTTTCAAGGAGGGCTGGCAAACTGAGCCAGAGCTCATCCTTTTCACCTGAAGACAAAAACACATTTGTTGACTCTCTACCAAGCTGGTTATGTAAAGAAATGCTCAGCTTAACTCTGAACACCTGCTGCTCCACACTAATAAAATATCACACTTGTTGTACCTTCCGTCAGACACCTGTGGCTTGTTTGTTTTCCAGTGGTAGTGAGAGTTGGTTTAGTTTTTTTCTTGTGGTCTCTGAAGCAGTACAACAAAATGTTGCTGCAAATTTTGGCTCTGTAGATAATTTTATAGTTGAACCTAATCACTTTTGAGAATGAGAGGTATATCTACCAATTAGAATTGCATGTTATTGTTGGGTTACTTTAGGGTATAGAATATATTTCTAAGAAGTGATCCTAGAGGTTTAAAGTCCCTCAGGTGTTTTTTTATTTTTTTTGGAACTGTGAAATGCTTCAAATCAAAACCTATGGCTCTTACATTAGGTCTACAATGCTGCACATGTGCTATCTCTGTTCACAGCTGGGGAAACCGAGGCTCAGAGAAGTGGCAGGAATGGCATCCCCAGGCAGGAAGAGCCCCCTTGTTCCCAGTGGGGAACCCTGGGGACACGCCACCTTCCCGACTGCGTGCCACGCAGGCTGCTGTATGTCCCGGGAATGTTTTAAGATAGCTAGTGATAAACCCAGAAGTACAGAAGTATTTACATTGTTTTTAGTTTTATAAGCTTGGACCAACTTTTGTTTTTCCACTTCTCACAGCTAAGTTCATATTAATGCCTCACCACCCTGTGATTAATGGCATGACAGATGTAGGGCTTCAAATGTAACTTCTTAATACATCCTGCCCAAATGCTTTTGAAGTAATACTGAAAAGTACATCTGAATCTTCAAAAATGGAAATGAAATGCATTGTATAGAAAATACTACTAAAAGCTTGTTCTTACTGTATTGTTTCACTTTCATAGTTCTGGGACCTGACTCATGATGTTTAAATTCTCAGATTCCACTAACACCAGAAAATATCCAACAGGCCATTCTTTTCGTATCTGCAGAACAATTAGAAATGTTAATGAAACAATATTTCCTCTCAGGGCAATTTTTTTCTTGCAGTTGTGTACTGTGCAACAAACTAGGCACTAGCTCAGGAGCCAAGTGATAGAAAAGGCCAAGTGCAGCCTATTCTGTTTCAGCAGTATCACAGGAAGACTAAAACTTGTCATAAGTCAAGCAAAGCAGACACGGCACGTGTGATTCTAGGTGTTAGGCACTGATTGCGCCTTGTCTGGGATCAGAGGAGCTTTACAGTGAGAGGAAGAAATATAAAACTGAAGAGTCTTCAGCTTGTTCCATACTGGGTCTTCTTCTCCAAGCTTAAATCCATGTGATTTATTTTCAGGCTCATACAATCTTCTGCCTGGCACTCCAGTAAAAAATGCACTGCAGGACACAGTCTGTACTGTGTCATCTCCTGGAACGAAAAACAGTCTTAAAAATAAAAGATCGTCATAAATTTTAACCGGTCTTAAGCAACAGAGCAGGAATTGCAATACTCAAAAAGCAAATCAGTTGAGCAGTACAGGGATGGAAGCCACGCAGACAGGATTGTAACTGATTTTTAATTTTTAACTGCAACTATTAGATTATTCTGCTTTACTATGTACATTGTGTAAGGTCCCATTATGGATCAGATTGCTACATAAGGTATTACAGAAACACGTGAGCTCTAGACCTTCCCATGTGTGATTTCATCATGCCTGCAAAATCTCCTTCAGTTTTGTATATTCATTATTTTCTTGAGTTTTTGTGGTATTAGGTTCTGAAGTGTTTCATTAATTTCCAAATTAGACACAAATATAATGATTTTTCCAGCCAAAGACAAAGAGATCAGATCAAGAATAATCCCACTGAGCTCTAAGGCTCAAAGTAGTGATCACGAAGGGTCTCCCAGTTATAGACCAGTGACCCTTTTGAATAATATCCACATAGAATTAATATAAGCATGTCTTAATAAACCATATGCTCACTCAGCTGTTCTCTGCTGTATTAATAACAAGGTTGTCCCCTAAGGGACTCCAAAATTAATGTATATTAGACATATGTATCCTAATAACCAGAAGGTAACACAGTTGTACTCGACTTACTTTAGAGAAGTATTTAATACAGCATTATTTTAACGACTTTAAGAAAACATATGTGCCTGTCGGCTCAAAAATGCACTTTATGGGATTGAAGATAAGCTGAATGTTGGGATAACAAACCTCACAAATGCCATTCCTTTCCATTATATATCAATAACAAATGGGATTCATGATAATTTTTATCTAATACTCTTACCTCAAAAAAAAAAAAAGTAAAGTGACTATAAGGTGAAGTGCAACATAACATAACTTCTGAATACATCAAACCATTTCAGATCTCATTTGCTGTTGCCCACTACCTTATGACACAGACTACAACAGAGTATTGCTCTTCACAGTAGTAAAGTAGGCAACTCTATTTAAATAAAATAATCACCATTATCACACACAAACGTTCAGAAGATTGGAATGATCTGAAATTTTCAACCACATTTTTTTGTTTTTATTGATTTATCACAAGCAATCTATTTTAAAACATCCTAACTCACCCACACTTTTGAAATAAAATGGCAGAAGAAAGTTCTGGTCAAAATCCTAGAGTGAGAGGAGACATCTCTGAGTAGAAGACAGACAAATATTAACTGGAAAAACAATTCCTGCCTCTCTCTCCCACTTCCCAAAGGAAGTCCTGATCACTGGAATTTCTCCTTTTCTAGATGGATCTCATTTTTCACAGAAAGCTTTGAAAGATATCAGACTGGTCCCAGTGTGATTTTTTAAAAATCTGATTATGTTTTTGTGGGATGGGAAAGAGGCGTTAGTCAGACATTTAAATTATACTGCCCTATACCTTTTCAGTGCTTCTGAAACATTTAACCATTCATCCCAGAAGTAGGAGTTCCAATTTAGGTGGTCATACTTGCAAATTCAACCGTCTGTTCTCACGGAAAATTTCAGAGTGCTCTCCAATCAGTATGCATTTTCAGCTATATTGTACAAAAATTGCAGAAGACAGGAAAATCATCAGCTCACCTGAAGCCAATGGAAGCATGGTCATTGTCTTGAGCAGGTCAGTTCTAGTCCCACCCAAACAGCTTGACCTATATCGCCAGTGTAGAGCAATATCTTTCATCTCTCTCCTCCAGTCTCATCTCTAGCATAGCAGTAGTTCCACATGCTTGAGATTTTAAGTAATCTTCATATGTGACTGGAGTTATTTCTTGGCGGGGGGGGGAAGCTGTTCCATGCCCATCTGTCTCCACAAGACAGGAAACTGAGGAAAGTGTTCCTCAGTGTCAAGTCTTTTTCCTACTAGCCAAAAAGGACAGAAAAAAGGTATCTGCCCTTTTATTCGTAAAACTTTGTTATCACTTGCTATCTGCACACCTAGTACTTCCTTCAACAGAAATTTTCTGTATGTCCATGATAAGATCCCGTATCAACTATCTTGTACATAATATACCTGAGTGAATAATTAATTAATAACTTTTTCTTACACTGTTTTCAATGAATGCCTTCTCTCCCCTCCCACATGCACATTCACCCTGTGACACTTTCAAGTACAGAAAGAAGATTCACTCTTTTTTTTTTTGGCTTTGCTGCCTTGTATAATGACCATAGATGCCCTGAGCAATGGGGAAACATATGAGTACTGAGTACACCCCAAAAAATAGGCTCATGTTGGATGAAACGTGCAATTATCATTCTACCTGTTATACAGCTCTGCATAGTATCATACAGCTCACAGAAAAGCTCAAAGTTACAGCTCCAGTTTTCTGAGCAGATGTGATCCCCACCTTACAAGATCCACTGGTAGTTAACAACACACTTGTCATTTTGAATCTGATAAAAAGCAGCTGTTCTTTAAGTGTTCATTTAAAAAAATACATACTGTTCTGCAACAAATGGTAATTACCTGTTATAAGGGGAATAATGAGAGCAGTTCTCCAGATAAAATGTTTTTGTTTATCATTAATTTATAACAATAAGTCGCAAACTTCAGAAGTAGATGCAAGACTCATACAATAATGAAGTCTAAATAGTCTGATCAAAACAACTACAGAAGGTTAAACATCTCCACTGGGCCAAGTTAGCTGAATTGAAATGTCTGGTCTCAATTGCTTGTTGCCGTGTCATGTTTTCACTAGCTGACATGAGGAAACTTCCTTTCCCGACAAAAGACAAAACATTTCTGCCAGCCGAGGTGACATTGTGTTCATTCAATAATGATACAAGGCCCTGAGGTTCTTCGGCAAGAAAGATAACAAAGAGAATCCTCATTAACTAACTGCAGAAGAATGAAGGTCAATCCACAGAGAGAATTTCATGCTTACATGTCAGTTAGAACATTTGTTCTTCATTAATTCTTTAAACCCAAGCTGGGATATCATCTAGCAGCATTTTAATGTCCTGTACTCCATCAGAAATAACGCTTAGGGTGTTGTTTTCTCTGTCCTATGCGTAAGAGGCCGTTTTTATAAGCACTTGACTTCACATCATTGGGCACTAATAATGTTTTAGCCTTATTACAAGACTGGATGTAATACAGGTAATAATAATTTGGGTATTTCAAGAGGAAATAAATGAGGATTGCCACAATATATTCCAAGAAACTCACTATATGGACATACAAAAATACTACCGCTATTATTTCTGTTTGTGCACTAGTTTGTTATAGTTGCATTTTTAAGTGCTTTGTGGTGAATCAAAACATCATATTTCTGTCACGAGTATATTCCCCACAGAATAGTATAATTTTATGCAAGACACTGTATTTTCAAATATGCATTAGTGAATATTACTAGCAAAAATAAAGCAGAAATATTCATTATTGTTTCTTATAATACAACATTTTATTCTGTGTAAAGTTTCAGAAAATTCCTTAATTGCCACATTTTTTAATCAAGTATTCATATTGGCCACATTCAGGAACTTTTATACTATTTTTTCATCAGGCTTAATAGTTGTACTTGTTCAGTTCCTCACTGGAAGTCTGATAATACAAATGTCTTGAAAAAATACTTACCTCTGTCAGAGATTATAATTCCTCCACCCAAATCAAGATGATAAATAGATCTTTCAGTACTTAAATCAGAAGTTCTCACTCAGAAAACACTTAATTATGAGACTTAAATGGGCCTCATATTTCCAAATCCATGGATTTTGGATTAGCTTGGATTTGTGTTTTTTTTTTTTCCTATCTCAGGATGCTTCTTTAATGCTGGGCAGAATGTCTTTCTCCAATCCACATTAGTTTATTGAAGCTTGAAACAATATGACTCCTTTTGAGACATACATGGCTACTGCTAATTCATTTACAAATCTTCTTCATTTTCTTTCAATTAACATAACACATTCATAGTATTTGTGTAGTAACACAGTACTTGTGATTGGCTTCTGTGGACACAGACACATAAAGAGGTTAATACATAGGTCAGTGAACCTTAAAATTTTCTAAGATCAGCAACTTCATCCTGATGGTTCCACGTGCATTTGTCACAGTTTCAGCTGCTTGTCTTTCAGGTCACATCTTTTTAATATCCAAGATTTTAAAATACATAATCTGGTCTACCTCATTGTGACTTGCTCCAAGTTTCTATATATAGTTTTGGCTTCCCATTCTGTATCCACAGCCTTACCTTGTGTAGTTAGAATAAAACTTTAACAGATGCAACTGTAAACATTTAGGTCTATTTAAATCCAGGGGGGTTTGGAAGTATACAGTGTAATACACCACTAAAAAGTAAGTCTATGATGACAGCCACATCTTTTGTTTTCTTACACTTCACCAAAAAGACTATCCACATATCAACTTGTGAAACAATCTTCCCCATTTTCCCCTTCCTATGATAGCCTCAAAACAATCTCCAAGAACCGATAGCCTTTTGGTTCTGCAGGTTTATTATACTTAAATACAGCTCAGTTCTCACGGAAGTAAGAAAAAATAAAGTACATTATATCTGTATACACTTTTTCTTTTTTAAATGGACATCCTTTTAAAGTTTTTTTTCTGCTTCCTACAATGAGAGTTTGAGGGCATTCTGCATAAAATGGGATGTTAAAAGTGAAACATGGGAAGGCTTCCTGCAGTACATGAGCACGAGCAGAGACCTTCATCTGGTTCTACTCAAAACGTCAGAAGATTCCACCTATGCAGCAACACTGCCCAAACACAGTATCAATGCATTAAGCTACGATGGTTGACTGAACTGAAGCAGGTAAGGAATTCCCATACTTTTCCTGCCATCAGTCCTGGTAACCTCCATGTACAAGACAGTAACATCCTAAAACTTTGCAGCTCTTTGTAATTTTGCCCTCTCTCTATGCTATAGAACTATTCTGCTTTTGGTTTTATTTTAATTTACATATTGCAATTATAGGCATCAGAGAGAATTTGGGAGAGGAAACTGCCAAACAGTTACCGCTTTAGGCATGGCAAAAGAACCTGCATCAAACAGTAAAGCTTATTCTTGTATCAAGTTTGTTGTAACTCCAAATGTTTTGTCCTCACAGTATCACATATTATCAGTTGTATTGGTCTTCTCTGGATTCTTGTTAGAAAAATAAAAGAGTAAAAAGATGTTAGAGGCATGACTGAAAAGCATGACTATTTTAACTGAATGCCCTGTTACTGTTTCTTCTAAATCCTCAGTGAGTCTTGTTTCTCAGTAGACTTTTGTTGATTTCTTTCAGCTTTAATCTCCAGGTGACATTAGATTCTTAGATCAGCACAGAAATCCAGCGCTGTCTGCACAATGTCAGGAGACAGCCTGTGTCGGGGAAATTTGACTGATTAGCATGCCGTCTAATCTAACATTGAGAAAAAACATATGATTCTTTGCCTGCATTTTCAAATTAGAAATATGGTAGTAGT
The DNA here is from genome assembly GCF_000690535.1 of Cariama cristata. Taxonomy (NCBI): domain Eukaryota; kingdom Metazoa; phylum Chordata; class Aves; order Cariamiformes; family Cariamidae; genus Cariama; species Cariama cristata. The sequence goes on from NW_009613496.1 coordinate 50,711, forward strand.
AAATGTTATAATAAGAAAGCAAAGAAACAAAAATTTTAAATACCAAAACACTAAGGCACCTAAAAAAACCCCAGGCTTCAAATTTAATTCAACTCTGATGTTCTAATCCAAATGAATAGTGAAACAAAGTGTCTATTTGCGTACTGGACCACAAAGCAGGCTGTAGCCCTGAGTAGGCTTATCTAGCTGGCTTTTAAACTGTTCCCATCCAACCTTGTCCACTACAAAATCCTCGGTTCAATACCCTTGTTTCTGCTGTCAGGCAACAGCGCGAACATGACGTTTTCTCTACACTCCCGTGCACCTGTAGAGTTCCGATGTCTGTTCCTCAGTCAGACAGCCCAGCAGACAATTGCTCTTCTCTTTCACATCTCCTTTTTATTAGGAAGGCAGCAAATTATAAGCTATTCTCTCTATTCTGAAACTTGTCCTGATTGCCTCGAAAGCAGATCCCTGAGCCACCCTGCCACATCTACTGCACAACAAGGCACTTGACATAGAACGGCAGCAGTATCCCGTGTTTTCCTTTTCACAGACGCCAAGTGGTACATCAGTTCTGTCTCAGCCTTCTCTGTGCTGCTGCCTGGGGTCTTCATTGCACAGGCAGCCTTGCTTCTGACAGTTGCCATTTCAGATTTAAATGGCCACAGCACCCCATTACAGAAAATGTCAGAGAGATACTAGTCCTCACTATTCTGCCATACTCCACTGGGATATGCTAAGTAATTCAAGAAACATAAGCGGTAGATTAAATTACCACTAGACTTAGGTAGTATGCCCATCTTAGCTGGCTTTTATACATTCCTTAAATCTCTGTCACAATAAAACTGACATATACAAAAATCTCTCATGTATATACTACTTTACAAAAAGAGAACTGTGATAGAGTTCATAATTTAGAAAATGACCCATTCTGTTCCAGCTTTTTTTCTTTATTCCAGTCTAATGTTGATCAACGAAATGTCTTTACAGAGGGGAAGATCCTTACCTAGTAGGTAGACAGGTAGATGAAACACACACAGTTGTCTACAGCACAGATACAGAAGCTTCCTCAATTTCTTCTTTTGTGCTTGCATGGGTTAGAGAACAAGATTTGGTTTCCCCTCTTCTCTGCTGAACAATCATGAAGTAACGTCTGCTCTAGTTAGCAAATGGTGCAATTTCCTCTTTCACTTCTATTCATTTATTTATTTTATAATGAAGAGAGAGCTCTCAGAGTGAATGAGCAATTACCCAGCACTTTCCTCTGGGATCTCTCTGAAAGTAAGGAACAGAAGCACTCAAACATGATTCCAATCCACCTTTGCTATCATCCAGTGGTAGAGTCAATTTGAAAAGCTGCTGACATATCCAAAGGTCTCACAGGCACTCACATGAGTTAAGTACGTTAATGCTTTCCTAATCAAAGCAAAAGATACAAAGTTCCTATTGAACATACCCAGTAATTGCTAAGAGATTATAAATGTGTGTGAGACGTTAATAGGCCATCCCCTATAGTTTATAAAAAATTAACACTTCTAAAAATTACCTGAATATCCTAAAATATTTGTAACAAGGTTGCTGAGCTCAACTGTGAAAATGCCAAATTTTATTGTACCTTGGATTAGTTTTCCACCAATGTCAGATGAAATTGATGGGTTTAGATCACTTGATCTGAATTTAAATGAAAGCAAGAAAAGTAGGGGGTTTTGAATTTTTATTTTTTGGGATAATGAAACATTACATTATAAAAGCAAGTTAAGAGATACAAAATAATACTCTTTCAGTCACAGGAAGGTATACAGGTTACCTCTGAACCAATAATTTCCTGAATCCTATCCTGCTATTGTACACCCACTGCAAAACACAAACCTTTCAGTAGTGGAAAATTATTCCTTTTCTTCTCCTGTAAAATATTAGTGGAAATAACATTCTTTTGTTATTTTCTTAGATAATAATTGATATCAAGTAAGGAAAACAGAATCCAAGAAGTCTTCGTAAAATATCACAGCATTTAATGCTAAATTACTGGATGGGAGTATGGACTCCATGGAGGTTACATATGGAGTTAAGAAGAGTATTTGTTCAATATACTGAGTCAAGTTCTCCATTATCTTGCCCCTTGGTAAAACTATACAAAGGAGGTTTGAAGTATTGCCATCCAAATCTGCCACAGTTTACAACTTCCTGTTACTGGGTAAAGAAGACATAAGACAGTAGAGTAAGCATTAGTTCCACTTCACATACATTTAAATAGATTGGAGGAAAAATTTAAAGATTTAGAAAATCCTAATCAACACGAGACTTCTTTATACAAGTATTACTATTTTGTGTTATTGGGAAAACAGACTTTTTTCTCTTCCATCAGTCTAAGTATTTATTTAGAAATTACTAGGTTATTAGAACTGCTATCTTGTCTCTTGCATTTAATTCTTAATCTGCATTACATTTAGATATCCTAGTGACAGAGAAAGAGGTGGATGGTTCCATTTCTGTAGCTTCCAATTCCATAAAATGAATCTCAGTGTGAAAAATTAAGATTAATGGACTTCATAATCATTTTGTTCTGCTAAAGCCAATTTGAATAAAAGGGAAAAGAGTTCAGATATGAAAACATCTTTGATATTTTTGGATAAAAATAAGCATTGTACATAATTGTGAGCTCATGCACAAATTGTCATTTTATTTTCTTTCATGCCTGTGTGAAGCATTATTACCATATGCACATTGGATTTCATGATGTTCTCTTTCAAACTGTTAGCTATACAATGTGCAGGAAAAGGTCTATGAGAACATGAGGGGTACAGTAGATGACTGCCATTCTGGGGGTGTGATTTTAAGGATTCCACATATGTGTTGATCTTTCAACAGCTAGTTTAGGTCCTTACTTTAACTCAAGGGTAGAATGGTTTAGTTTGAAATAGATACAGCAATTCTGACCCTCCACTGCCTACTTGGTCTCTCTCTGAGGTACCCCACGTGGTTGCTTTGTGGCTGTGTAATGGTACCACTGTCAAGAGCTTTGCTTTTGGATCAGCTTGGCATCTAAAGATACCTTGTAGCTGCTACAGGAACAGCTGAGACTTCCCTGCACTGTAGAAGGAATATCCAAGAGAGGAGTGGTGAGACTACTGTCCCAGAAATAATCCATTTCCATCACCTGTCAGCATCATGAAACTGCTGACAAACATAACAGGCACAAGTTTGGCCCTCTTCTTTCTTCTGAGATAAAAATCACTCTATTGTATGACATAAAAGTGACATTTGATCAGACGTAATCCAAATAAAAACTGCTACAAAGTCGGTTGTATAATGTTTAATGTAGGGTGTTGTCATTTAACCCCAGCCAGCAACTAAGCACCACACAGTCACTCGCTCACTCCCCCCCAGTGGGACGAGGGAGAGAATCAGAAGGGTAAAAGTAAGAAAACTCATGGGTTGAGATAAGAACAGTTTAATAATTGAAATAAGATATAACAACAATAATAACAAACCGTAATGAAAAGGAAAATAACAAAAAGAGAGAGAAATAAAACCCAAGAAAAACAAGCAATGCAAATGAAAAACAATTGCTCACCACCAAGTGACCAATGCTCAGCTTGTTCCTGAGCAGCAGCTCCCCGGCCGGCTTTCCCCCTAATTTATATGCTGAGTGTCCTATGGTATGGGATATCCCCTGGGTCCGTTGGGTTCAGCTGTCCTGGCTGTGTCCCCTCCCAACTTCTTTTGATGCTCCAGCCTTCTTGATGGCTGGGTATGAGAAGCTGAAATGTCCTTGCCTTAGAGTAAGCACTGCTCAACAACAACTAAACCATCCCTGTATTATCAACATTATTCTCATCCTAAATCCAAAACACGGTATTATACCAGTTACTAGGAAGAAAATTAACTCTATACCAGCTAAAACCAGGACAAAGGGATAAAACTAGAACTAAATTAGTTAAGCTAAAGAGTATTCTGTTCCTTACTGGCTGAAAAATCACATTTTGCTTTTTTCAGCCTTAAGTTGTGGAGTTTCTTTGAGCCTAGTCCTATTTCATAGGAGGCTAGACACATTTTAAATTCTTCAGTACAGGATAAAGGAGAGAGCAGACAATATGCAATAAAGTATTTTGTACCTATTCAGCTTCTTGTAGCGTCTCCAGACCAATGATCTTAAATTAATAGCGTGATTGCCTGAGAAAAGCCCTGTGCCACAACTCTGACAAAGTCCAGCATTGATCCAATGGAACTGCTTTCTGACCGCTACAAAGTCAATATATTTCACCCACCAGATTCTGCTTTATATTTAACTTTGCCACTCTATCTGTTGTCACGCTGTTCTGGCATGTTGAACACTACCCTCCAGTAATCAACTGGGGAATGTGGCACATTACAAATGTACGTGGTATTATACTACATTAGGTAGGAAATACTGAAGTATCATCTCTACCCTGAATTCTTGCAAAATCTCAGTTTCCCTTCTAGCAAAATACTACCGAACCCATAACATGCACTAAGTATAATTTAGACTTTTGTAACTGCTGCCCATGAGAATGACAAATATTTTACTGTTTCCAGCATCAAGCACTAGCAAAACTTTTATTTTTGATTTGTGTCGTGTGATTTGACATCACCTCAGATAATCTGCTGAAATCAGATGCTTCATTTTATAAATGAAGCAGAATGCGATACACAGGTTTTAAAATGTACAAGAGGTGCTGTGATGTCCTGACTTGGCTATTGCTAACCTCACCTTTGGTTGCCTTACCTTCGTAATCATTTGGTACCAGTCTTCCATGTCAGCAGGGTGATAGCACAAAATGAATGTTTGTATATACATAAGGATGCCTCAATAGGCAGAGAAGAACTGACTTAAGGCACTGTACTTTGCAGATAAGGAGTCACTTGTTAGACAAACTATAGCCTATAGTCATTGTATAACTTGGACAAATTACCTATTTTTTTGCAACTCAGTTCCTTACTTGTACAGCAGAGAAAGTAACTTCTTTTCTTTGCCCATTTAACTTCAAATTCCTTGTAAGGTGAGGGTCCCTCCCTATGAATATGCAGAGATGCTTTTAGAAACTACTATAACACAAATAAAATAACAGCACTGACCAGATAGTACTAAAATAATTCCAGTAAAGGCTGGGCAAATGCATGAGGAGGCCCTCAAGTTTATTTTCTAATGCAAGAAAAGCTCAGATAGTTTTTATATATTACTTCTTTGAAAAAGTGCAAAGCTTAATCCATTAACCACAGTCATTCACTGTGTCTGTCTGTATTAGCCTTAGTGCAATATACTGTATACCAAGTAATTAAGATTTACCTATAACATATAGGCATACACAATATGTACATATATGAACCTTCTAAAAAATACAGGCAATTAAAAAAAACCCACTCCCTAAAATTTAATTTGAAGATTATACAAGGCCTTACAAAAGCAAGCATTCAAGCCATGGCTCTGTAATAGCAGAGACAAATTGTGAAAGCCTTTGACCTCACAAACCATGACTATGATATCTGATGGAATCAGATCTAATGGCTGATGAACTCCTCAGGATAAAAAATACCACATAAATTCAAAGAAATGTCAATAGTAATGAAAAATGATTAAAGTAAACTAAGACACCAACTAGTATAACACAGATGTGGAATTATATTCTCATAGAGAGATTTTTTTTGAAGTTTTCCAGGAGGCATCAGTGGATCAATAAAGAGTAGAATTAATCCCTAAAACACTGGGAAATGTGAAGCTCAGGCTTTCATTTATCTTGCACTCATGGTGTTGCACCACGTATATCAGGGATCTGACAGCACTGTGTGATATTGCTGCTGCACCATCTGTGCAGCAAATGCACACCTAAACTCCAGGGAAATGCCAGAGGAATGGAGTGGAATTTTTAACTCAGTGTTTCTTTTTAAATATTTTATGGAATTTCACTGTTGATCCAACAATAAAATATTACTAAATATTGAACAGTAACAGTAAACGTCAGAATAGTATCTTTGGAAGTAAGACTGCCTTTATGAATATATATGATGTGAAACCCTACCTTGGAGAAGACAACTAGTGCTTTGGCACTCACATAATGGGACCCAAATTTAATCTGTCAAGTTCTTATATAGATAGTGTATTGAATTTATTTATTTTCACAATACTCTGATCCGGGAGAGAAAAAACACTTCAAAGTGGAAAAAAAGCCTTGTAATACTCTGCAAGAGATTTTTTTTTTATATCACACACACATGAGGTAGATACTCAGAAAGCACTGAACATAGTATCTGATAAAGGACACCTCACATGACATAACATTTAAGGAAAATATCAAAGTATTTGCTCTTTGGACAAACATGTTCTCCATTGTGCAAGTGAAAAATAAAAGCTGGTCCGACTGAAATTTTGCTGAATTAAGTATAATTTACTCAACTAGTATCAAGAGATTCCCTGGAAGTTCGTATTCTGTCTGATCTTCTTTGCAATTTTCTGTATAGTCCTGCTAAATTCCTTATAATATGTTTAAAGCTGAAGATTTTATTTGATGCTTCCATAGGTAGCAAATAGAAATTTAGTTATTCTCTGATTTTGAAATAAAACTAAATTTTTTACATACATGTTTCATAAATAAAAGCTACCTATTTCTAACCACCTTTCCAGTGTATCCCATTCACAGAATAAGTGAATAACTATTTTAGGAAATTGAAGTGTTCTTTCATTATCACACATACAGTGTCCTACTCACCGTGAAGCTCAAGATTAAGAAAAGATGACAAACATGTTTTTCTTTTGACCCTATAATGGTCATATATATACGACTGGTGGCTAGAACTTCATATGAAGAACAAACAAACGCAATGGCAAGAAGGACTCTGAAGAAGTGATGAGGCTTTGCAGCTGCAGTTCCTCTGGGAGATGGCCAGCTCTGCCTGCCTGGCTATAAGCAGCGCAGAGGGAGGAAAGAGGTGAATGGAATTATCAGCTTGTTGTGACAATAATACCTAGTTTTAGTAGGTTTTTTCAGTCAGATTCTAAGCTGACATAAATTTGTATTTTCAAACTCACCTGCTATTGGAAGAAAAATGGTTCTACCATGAAAATAAACTGCCTAATCTGCACAAAGTTTAAACAATAAATGGAAAAACAGTCAGAGAAATAAAACATGGTCCCCTGATAGGTTTCAATCAATATGTAGCCATAAAAAAAAGTTATAACACAATTATTCTTGTGCACGAATCCAAAATATGCTCTAAGTCCATCAGGAACTCACAGGTTTTCTTTTCCTTTTCTGAGAACATTGCTTCAAACAATTTCCACTCTGAGGATTTCCACTCTTTTTTTTCTGTTAGTACTCAGAGTTTATGTTAACTCAATCTACCTCCTACCTACAAATAGCTAATTACTGATCTCAGTTAAGCCCATAAACCAGGGGTCATTAAATATCAAGGGAAAACACTTTCTTCTCAAGATGGTTGGAGGGCTATCTAGAAAACATGTTCGGCATTTGTTCACCTGCAAAGAAGACTTCCAATTAACATGCTTTAACTTTAAAAAAAATATATACAACTTATTGCACATGAAACTTTTTGCAGCTGCAGGCACTATTACTGATATATGCACTACATTAATTCAGTTACCGTAGGACAACTCAGTGTAACTCCACGAGTTTCACCACTTCACACTTTACATGTTTACCTTCTATGCACTCAGAAAACTCTGGTGTGTTTTTTCAAAAGCAAATACATACTTAGGGTATCAAATTTACCTCCTTTAAAGGGATGGAGCTGAGTAGTCAGTATGAGTCCCTTGAAAGCCACTAGTAATTAGTAAAAATACTTCGCACAGCACGAATAAGATTTTTTTATTTAAAAAAAAAATAATCTGTGCTTGTGAGTAAAAATTCTATGGCATTTGTTACACATCCAAGATCTATTTCTTGACTGGGAGTTACAAGTGAAGAACAAGTCACTGACATGTTTTTTCCTCTCCAGAAGGATATACAATGGAATTCAGTGTTATTATTAAAGAAAAACATGGGGTTTCCTCCTACTGCGTAATATGGTCAAGTACCTCAGTCCAAAATTTTATGCCTGATCTGAATGAATTGCTGAACAGATGGAAAAAAACAACCCTCATGCAGCAGAGTAACCTGAGGTCTCTGAATGGGAAGACAGGGAATCATCATCTAAATTTCTATGAGACTACAAATACATACAAATATAAAAAGGACACAGTTCCTTGCTTTTGCTCCGGTGTATTCCTTCAAGGTGAGGGCTTTGCAAGACAGTCACTTAATTATTTTCCTGTGTGTACATCACCTGTTTGTCAATGAGTGCCTTCAGGTTCTAAAGTAGAAATAGATTATGAATAAACTAATTCTTGCTTTCATGTGAAGCATAAATAAGAGTGTGTGAGAAAAAGAATGGGTATTTCAGGGAAAATGTGCTGAAAGTGGACAGAGAAGTCAGAAATCCCCACTCCTTCTTGACAAGGTAGATGGCACAGGCATAACTACTTTGACCCTAATTTGACATAACCCATATTTTTAACTAATATTTCACAGGGCACAAACATATTTTATATCATCTTTCATGACTGTTCAGACTCACAGGGGATTGAATACTGTATTTCACATTGTAAGAAGTAATTCAGTCATATCAGTAATTTCACTTCTACTTAAATTTGTGTGCCTAAACCTGTGCCACCCACACACCCTCACATTTGACATAAACAAACTGGTTCTGATGGTTTTCTAAATCATGCTACAATAACCCACCATGAAATATTGTATTTCTCTAACTGCCAGCTGATGCTCTTCTGGTGCCCACTCGCTGACTCTCAGTGACACTTGTCACACTCAGACCTCTTAACCTGGCTTCATGCTCAGATTAGGAGGTCTGTATCTCCAGGCTCCTTTCGTCAGCAGTGAGGAGATGCAGTGTTCTCCGGCAGATAATCTCATCCTCCAGTGGGTAATGTGGGGCAAGAACTCAAAGATTCTCAGAACAGTCTGGAGGAGATACCTCTTTCTGGGTTGGTTACATGGAGATCTGGTTTCCTGTCTTGGGCTTTTAGTGATTTTACTTAGATCTAATTATCAGAAAAGTCTGAAATATGTGTTTTCAATATTTCCAGTTGTAATTGTTAACACAAGATAGCCATGATTGCCAAAATTGCTGGACAAAGATTTTCAGATAAAACATTTATTTGGCAAAAAAGGCATACTAAGCCATTGCAGAACATTTCAGAAATTCATTACATTTTGTCAGATTAGGAGAGGGACCCTCTGAGTTTTCTATAAAAATATTTTTTATGAGACTTTAAGATTTTTGTTGTTTTTAAAATTTTACAAATGTGTTAATTTTAATGTAAATATTTGCCATATCACTTAATTATCTGTACCTTTCAAAATATCTTTAAGTCAGTCAAAAGAAAAAGAAAATAAACCCATTAATTTCAATATTTTGAACCAATCTCAATGTTCTGTTAAACCTGAAGTACCTTTTAAAGTTATTTTCCGTATGAGACAAGCCAAGAAATCTATTATTTACCTACTTGTAATTGTGATTTTTTTGCAATCATAATCACAATGTAATCATTCCTATATTTTCTCTTTTGTCAGAAAATACAGTAAGAAAAATTAGTTTCATTCATGATTAAACAGCAAGGTAGCAGCTAATGCAAAGGCAACAATGACCAGATTCAAGGATATCTCTGAATTCTTAAAGCAAGATTGCTACCAAAAACATTCACTATACAATTTATAAATTATTTTTGGGCTGTTGCCCATTTTATGAATAGTCTATTCTTCTGGTTTTATTAATATTGTTGACTAGCTACAACAGGTGACATTTTTATCCCCTTAGGCTGTCCATTATCCAAATGAAGGGCCATCTGGAAAGGGATTCTGTTCACTGAAAAATGTGACAGAGCTGATGGCTTTTTAACTGCAAGTCATCTATGATTGCTGGTAAACACTGAAAATTAGCATTGATCCCCCTCAAATGAAAAAAACAACAACAATAAAGTACTTCAGACAGGCTTATGGAAACACCTTCTCAGCAGATGTGCATGCTAATTAATAATTGTAGATGGCAACCCTTCCTCATTTTTGTAAATTAATGCCAGTTGAATTCTCTAAAACAAATAAACATGACTACAGATGGGGCAGCTACTTGTATATGCCCAATACAGCATATGTAGATTAGGAAATGAGGTGGGCCTGAAATCTCTGCCATACTACAAACAGGTAGTAGACAAGCACCATTACCATAACCTGCCACACTCAGAAAATCAGATAGTTCGTCCTTTTGCCCACCAGATTACATTCTGGGAGGATTTCCAAAGCTGGAGGTAGATGCCACATTGCCTCTTGTTTTTAAGGCATTCAGTACAGAGACTACGCCTGGGATGAAGTCAAGAAGCAGTCATGCATTCAGATGCAGAATAAGGCTGCCACCATTTGGGTATCGATAACCCTCAAAATTGTGTTTTGCACCAACAGTAGAAGAGGAATTGTAATAGAAAATTATAATATACCTCACTCATCTGTCTTCCAGCAGTATCAGGTTTTCCTTCTAGGGTGATGAGTACACATCTGTAGTGAATATACTTGCCAAACCCAATTGGAATCCACTCTTTGGCTTTGATGGAATTGAACCAGGCTCTCTAACACGATACCAGCAAAAACTCGGAAAGGGTCTGACACATCCTGACAAAGTTGTAACCCACTATGAAAAGAAGTAGTTAAGATCATGAGCACCAGAAAATAGTTTCATAGTTTCAAATATCCTCTGAACTGAGATATCATTACAATCATGTTTAGTTTATTATAAAACTGTGCAACATTTAGTAATTAAAAAACATTGCTTCCACTTAAATTGGACCAACTCATTATCTTTTGAGCTATTGACTGAAAATGTGTTTTGGGGGATTTTTTTTTTTTCTCATCTGAGATCAGAACTGCAATACTCAATGTTTACTCAAGTACTTTATGCTGGCACTGAAAATATATCTAAAAAAATGCTTCAACATATTTTGTCACCTGTAAAGACATTAAGAGTATGATTACCTTGTCTTAGAAAAATCATATCCATCAAAACCTGTAACGACAACAGGACTAACAACTCTTGATTTACTTCTGCCTACTTTCTCATATTGGAAACCATCTACCATCTATAAGACTCTTTCTGCATCTGGTGCCATCC
>NW_009613496.1:61910-110684 GCF_000690535.1 Cariama cristata
AATGCTTGAATGAGCAAGTTCAGGTAATGTAAGATTCCACACTCTTGATCTAGCACATACGTGAGTATAAGGCTTACACAACGTTCATATATCAAACTGATTGCAAGGGGAAAAGTGAAAAGGTTAAAAAAAAAAAAGAAAATCTACAGTAATAATATTGAAGTTTTCCAACGTACCGACAAATAAAAGCAATAGACCTTGTCACAGCACAAAACATGAAAGAATTTTAGTTTTAAAGTACTGCTCTGCACAACATAGCAAACAGAGCAATTAAATTATTGTCTGCTTGTCTAACATGAAGGCAGCATTATCAACAAACATCCTGCAGCTAGGAGATAAGATGCTGGAGAATAAGTACTGAAAAATGGTTTATCATGCAACCAGCAATGATTAGGTAATTTGGAAATTTCATATTTAATAAAAAAACTATTTAAATCAGAGATCATCAGACATGCAATGACAGGGCTTATTTATACTGTTTGTGTCTCCAGCCAACGATTGAATTCTCTCCTTTTTTAAGAAGTACACTTTTAAAATGAAGGGAGCAACTTAGATGCTTGGTACTACTTTTAAATTAAACCACACAACTAGTATGAACAAAAGGAAACCTCCTAAAGTATTCCATAATAACAGGGATAACAACTGGCTAGCAGAACACTTGACTTGTTTTTCCACAGCAGATTTGAAGTGCTCTGTAATGTAATGTATTGAAAATTATTTCTGGTCCTCCCTGATATCACAAATCATAACCTGTAGAAAGCCATATGAGCAATCAAAGATCCATTTGAGCTATGATTCATATGTGCATGAGCTCAGAGCTGGTACTGCTCAGTGCTCTATAATCAGGACTGCAAACATTTTTCATTCGTTTCCCATTTCATTAAAGCTGTGAAAGGAAGGAAGAGATGGAATCAAATGCAAAAAGGATGAAGTTTCTACATAAGGTCATCTTGCTTTTTAAGCCAAAATTTTACCTGCTCTGTGTGTGTATGTATGTGTGCACACATATATTCACACTCAATTTCTGAGTGTACAATATTTCATAAAGTAATCATGGAAGAAGTCCCCTGCCGCCTTTTCAAGGAAAGGTTTCTCAATCTTCAAATCAAAATGTGCAAAGCAGAATCCTGGCTCCCATATTGAATATACTGTGATAATTAGGATCTTAGTCTCCAAAACATCATACTATGCAGGAGAATAGTACCTATCAAATAGCATCTTCTCCTTTTTATTAAGATGGAATGGTTATTAATACCACTCTCAGTATGTAAGTACACACAATGTATGTACGTATATATTATTACTACATTAAAGACTTAATTAGTTCATATACCAAGAAGCAGCTAAGAGAATTTTAGTACTCAAAGTCTTTTTCAAAGATGAGTGGAAGGTATATCTGGAATTTAGAATTATTTTAGTGAGCATGTATGAATTACTCATCAGCTATGAAGTCTCTACCCTGCACTGAAGAAGAAATCATCCAGAATTCACCTCTGAAGAAGATATATGAAGAATAAAAGTACAGACCAGAATGAGAAGCTGAGCTGGCTCTCATCATTGGCTGAATGTTTCCTTCCCCAGCTATTTTATTTATAATATTAACTTTCTGCATAAACATGATGCTGTAATTGAAGCTGAAAAGGAATTTTTATTGTAATAAAAGTAATAAACATTTTGGAAGATACATATCATACAGTCAAGAAAAATAGAAAGGTAGTTGTAAAACTACCAATTCCAATCAAATAAGAAACATTTTGCAAACCCTATCCTTTTTATCTTTCTCCACCTAAAAGTAAGCAAGCACTTAGAAGTCCTTGGAAAAGCCTCCCACAGGAACGGAAACATCTACATTAATACCACTAATTTTACTTGTTTCTTCATCGAAAATTTTCCAGTAATGTAGGAAATATTTTCTCCATAGCTGTTTAAGTACAGTTATAATTACCTCTAAAGGCAAACCAAGGATAATCAGCTGGACTCCATGTTCCTTTTCTACACATTTTCAGAGTATGCAACAATAAAATATTGGAACTTTGCAACTTTTTAGTCATGTTTAAGTTCAAGTGTACTTAAAGAAAGCAAAAGTAATTTGAAATAAAAATCTTCAGGGTTAAAGAGTTTAGCCTTCTTTCCTGAATTGCAAGATATACTTGTCTGATTTTTTTTTTAATTATCTCATTATTTCTGGGATACTGGGAAAGCAAATGAACTCCTAACAACAATTATGACTGCTTGTGAGACTAGGGATATATAATGCCTTTGAAACATCTAACATATTTACATGCATTCAACTTATTTAAAAAAAAAAAATCAAATCAAGCAGGTTATTCACCAAAGAATATAATCTTTATAGCCATTATTTATTATTTTTATGTGTTTTGTATCAGTTTAAGAAAGAGATTCTAGTGAACAAGACTTATTAAAACATCTGAAAATTATACCTGACTTCCCTGGAAAATATTTGAAACTTGTTAGGTTGAGGGAAAGGAAAATCTGAGGGAAAGGAGGAATTTGATAAATCTGGAGAGACATGGATTAAATACACTCTCTGTCTGAATGAAATACGTACTTATAACCAAAGTTAGAGGAGGCTACCAACTGGACTAAAGTTAAATTTATTAAAATACTTTAAAAGATATTTTCAATAAAAGAAGCCTTCAACTGGAAATTTCGCTGTGCTCATATGAGCTTCACTGTAGTAGATTTTTCAGAAGCAGGTCACTTCTTTATGACCTACCTAAGGAACCCAATCTGACACTTGGTTTGGTTTGTCTAAATGACATGGTCTGCCTCTATCCCTCTAACAGAATGCCAGGAAACTCCTTTATTGTCATGCTCTTACAGAAACAGTTTCATTCAGTAGCCCAGCTGGGCTCCTTTTTGGACTTGTCTCTTATCACTAGCAAAGTTCCACATTAGTCCTACCACATGACTGGAGGAAGTAGATAGCAATGCAACATAGAAAACTGTAAAAACACCCATACAAACATTTCCTGAGTATCAAGAGTCAAGGATTGTGATGCCACATGCTCTCTTGATTTGCAGTTATGTTATTACAAGAAAAGTAGAAAATTTCAAAAGTGTTTTTAGTGTAAGAAGAGCATTTTCATGCTGAATGTGATGTATTTATCTCAGCACTACCATTGGTGATGTTTATGAGACTACTTTCTATATAGACACTGTGTATTTTTTAATGTTCCTTTAAATTTTAAATGGCTTGTAGATAAAAATTCAAGGCATTATGTTTCTGCATGAAGACTGATAATTTGTTGTAATTTCCAGCCATGATGGTTTGCCACTTCTAAGCTATGGGAAGCATGGGTAGGGTTTAAATGCTTTACTTTTGACAGCTTAGTTAATACTGAATTCCAAAGGCAAAGCCAAACATTGGTTATTGATTAAAAAAACAGCAAGTGAAAATTGGAATTCAGGTCATGGAGTGACACATTTGCTAAACGGTAAAACCATGACTGACTGAAACATTTTACTTGAATTGGAATTAAAAATCTAATTTATTTCTTGAATCTTATCTGTATAAAGCAATCAAGACCCTATTTTGTATAGCAATTACAGCTGACAGAGGAGGAAAGTGTTAACATTTACCATTTTTCTTCTTGCTCCCCACTTCTCAGAGGCAAAACTCGAAAGGAGAAGTATGATACGATTTTTATAATAGAGAGCAGAGAGAGAAATAGTTAATAGCTTGGATAACAATTTAGCAACAACCTAGCAATAATTTAGAAATACATTTGGAGATATATATACACATCCCTACACCCACATATTCCATGAAAAAGTAAATTTGATAGTCATGTTCATTTAAGAAAAGATTCTTTTCCTATGAAAAAAAGTGAAATTCATTAAGTCTTCTAATATAAGGCAGGAAGGTACCTCAAAATCCATCTCCCTCAACAAGGCAGGATAAGCTATACCAAAATGATTTCTGACAGCTGTTTCCTTAATCTGTTCTTGAAAATCTCTGTTGTGCAGAAAAGTCTGCAGCCTCCCAGGGTGACATATCCAAGTGCTTAACTATTGTTACAGTTAGAAAAGTGGTTTGGGTTGCTTTTCTTTCCTGATGTCCAATCTAAAGCTCCCTCACTGAAAAAGAATCGTATTACTTACTGTCCTATCCCCTATCCTAATCTGCAATGGACACGGAGAACAATTTATTACCTTCCCATTTGTGATAACCTTTATTCCTTTTAAGACTGGTATCCTCTCTCATGTCAGTTGTATTTTCCTGTCTAAACAAGCCCAGTTCTGTCAGTCTTTTCTGAGAGATGATATTTTCTCTGAGCATATCAGTTTCCATCCTCTGGACTGGCTCTGACCACTGCGCACCTTTCCTTGTATGTTTAAAATCAGACATACTGCTGTAGCCAAGAGTCTGCCAGTATAACTATTATTAGCAAATCCTGCAAATTTGCAATAAACAGACAGCAGTATTTTCAAAAATCCTTAGTCATTAAGAAGCTGAGGTGCATTTTTAACCCGCAGTGCATGTATATCCAAATGATACAATTTTTAAACTAGTATGCCAAATGTCGAAGCACATCAAGGAGACCTACAACTTTGCATCTATGTCAGGGATTTAGTGTAATAAAAACTTCACTTAAACACCATAAAATGCGGCAACAACTGAATTGGTCATGACCTCTCCTTGACAATAAATACAGCAATGACCAAAGGAAGAAATGGCTGAATGCTAAACCTCTGATATGCTGTTGGGTTAGGGCCAGCTGTGACAGAACTAATGATGTAACTGCCCCTTCCCACTCAAATAACAAATTCTCCAAGTTAAGTGATCAGCCTTCAAAGTTATCCGGTTTCAGCATTAAGAAAGTTGTCTGAGTAGCTCCATACAATCTTGAACTGCTTCACGCTGTTCCGAGGGAAACAAACATCATTAAACAGGCACATCTCTGTTCTTCAGCATATTCCTAATTAAAACCCAGAAGAAAGAGAACTTGTATGAGCATTTAAATATGCATAAGAAAAAATCTAATCGCATTAAACAATAATATATTAAAGAAAACAGAAATTGCTCATACATAGCTCTTTCAGTCTTCATTACTTTAAAATCAAATTTAATGCATGACTTCTCATCCCTCTCTCAGCCATGAACTTTGCTATTACTAAGTTCCCACAAGTAGTGTAGTAAACTCTGTGTTGATTAATTGTTGATGTATGTATTTTAGGACTCCAGTTACAAAAGTGCATGGCTATGTTAATTTTGTGTCTGGAAACACAAAACTAACATATGCAAAAAGGCCTGTTTAATCATCTTACTACTTTGTTCAGCCTAATTTTAATTCAGGTAACAGGGAATGGATTTTGGTTCTTGGGAGAACATTCCAAAATTGCACAGTTATTAAGACAACACACAGTTAACACATAGTTACTAAGATATTATGATAGTAAAATTGCTTTTACTCTGTTTTATAGCACTAAATTTAATGTAATTAGATGTGCTGAGCAAATTTCCCTTACTTGCTCTTTTCAGTCACAGTTGTTCACAGTTATGGAAAAACAATTTATATAAAGTACACAACGTTAAAACTCTGACTTTAAAAATTTAAAGAATGCATGGGGAAATGAATACAAAACACAACTAGATCTTTTTTTTTCTGACTAGTACAATCTATAGACTTTCCTTCACTACATTTGTTTGAAATAAGGTACTTCCACTACAGTATGAGAAAGCTGGACTAGGGAACTGACCAGAAAGAGTTCATTAGCCATGGTTAATAAAATAAGCCAAAATAAATCTTATTGTTGATTTGAAAGGCACTTTTTTTCGATATTAAAATTATTCAAATGCTTGCATGTGAAAAGTCTTTTTTGTTTTGGGAAAAAAAGTCCACAAAAATTCCTGTCCTGAATACTTCAGAGTACATGATGACTGCCACTTCATCTTTATTGCAGCAGGCTTCATAGGAAATCATGGCTTAATTTATCATAGGATAAGTAGCCTCGCTGAGTCCACAGAAAAGAACGAGTGCATTAAATTATTCTGTCTCAAACTAACTACAAAGGTTAGTGTTTGTTATGATTCCTGTGGCATTAACTACAAAATTTATAATGCTTTCAATGAAGTAAACTTGGAACTTTTCATTCAATAATAATAATAATAATAACTTCTTAAGTTTCAGCCTGTTACTGAAAATAAAGCTAAAATACCTAATATTTCAGTGGGACAGAAACAGTGGGATGTTTTGAAACGGCTCAGGTTTTACCTCTATTCCCATAGGAAAAGGAAGTATGTGGCAAAATTCCTCACCACAGCAAAACAGCTTTGAAGTGTCCCACTTCAAATTATTCTTAAAAAAAAATAATCCATAAACATAACAGCTATTTTTCCACTAAAACTAGTATCGTACTGAAAAATGCATTTATTATGCTAGAATTCTTTTTCATTAAAATAATTAATGTTTAAAAAAATGCAGATAATATGAATAAATTTGTTAGCTGTCTCCAAGTTTTTAACTTCAGATGACTGCAAAGCAAGTAGCAAAACCCAGGATGTTCAGCATTCTTGCCTATATGATGTCTAGAAAGAAGGGTACCTTCATCAAAACAGCACTGGATTAGCCAAAGTTTTGATACCTCGCCACTACACCCGCCTCTTAACATCAGGCTCCTCTTTCCTGTAGCTTTTCCTTGCGGAAACCTACCCACTGGTTTAATTTAGTGCAATATGCAAGAAGCAAAGGCAAGTCTGAACAATGGAAGGTTATTCTGCAATTACAAGCCCCTACTATGCCAGAGCAAAAAAGCAGTATGAACAGCTGCCCAGCTGTGAGTACCCATCCTAGTGGAAATACATTTGAAACTATGCTATTTTTGGAGTCATGCACCTCTCACTTCCTCTTCCCTCTGGATATTGTCTCCGGCAGTCTTCACACCTGCACTCCCCTTTGCCAACCTATTTAAAATTACCGATCCACTCATCAAACAACCATTCACCAGAAACATACGGCTGAATGTATCTCAAAACACAAATTTGAGGGCGTGGCACTTTAACTTGGTGAACAATTACATCCAAATTTAACCCAAAGCATTCATGCAAACCTAGGAAGGCATGAAAATCAGCGATACTGCTACCACGTCTCCCTTTATTGCAACACTGTTCTTGGGTATTTTGCATATCAGGGCTCTGAACAGTGAGAACCTTGAAGCACACACTCACGACAGTTTTACAGCCAGACAGCAGAACTCTGCCTAAATTTTTCATGGACAAGGCTTTCCAAATAACAAATATAAAGCTATTGTATTGCTTTTCTCAGAATTCTATACAACTGTATTGTATTAATTTTTCCTGCAGTGTGAAGTATTACTAAAATTAATCCTGTGAATTAACAGTTTACATATCAAATGAGATCCTATTCATTCAGAAATATAAGATGAATACTTTGCTCTGCTGTTCTTGCATCTAAATACCTCGAATGGTACTAAACACATGAGAACTATTTAGACATTTTTAATAAGTCAAAATAAGTCAAAAGGTCAAATAGTTTGTGGATATGAACAGAGAGAAATCCCATAGTTTTGGGGAATTGTACAATGAGTCTGCGAATTCATTGATTATGTTGAATTTTTCCAGTGAGCATGCCTCCTAGAGGATGCCAAAATGGTTTTTACTGGAAAAGGGAATGACTGGGGGGAAGGAAAGTAGGAACACATGCTGGCTTTCAGCCTGCTTGACAGGCTAGAGGGAATTATTAACTGATCCTAGATAATAATAAAAGACTCCTTATTATCTCCAACACCACGCAAATTTTAGGCAAGACTGTGCAACTCCTGACATCTAAACACCTAACTCCATTTTATTCTGGGATCTGTTTCCATCTCAGAACTTTTAGTGGTGGTTTCATCGATCAGAAGATTTTTTTTTTAATCTGTAACATACCATATTTTTGTACCACAAACCTGAAAACTGTTCTTTTCCTCTTAGCAGAATGAGTCCCAAGATGTCTAGACAAGGGCCCAGGGCCTCCTCACTCTGTCTTCCGTAATGTCCGCACTGATTCGTTTCAGAGATTTAGCTATTATCTCAGCTCACTACCACCATGTGAAAAGATGGATTAATAGCTTCCAGTGTAGCTGCCACAGATGTCCCACTCCATAGATCACCCAGTAAGTTGAGTTGAAGCATCATGTAGTCTGGACTCGCTGTATCATATCAGATGTCATCCCACATTGCCTGGGGCCTGTGAAACCAGACTCGCTCGAGCAGCAGAAAGCTATGTCAGAATAATAATCAGGTTGCATTATTAGTCATGATTGGGGGAGTTAAAACCTACAGCAGTAGTTTACAAAACTCCTAATGAGCTCTTTACTGTCTCATGAAAGAAACGAGCCCGCTGACTTCAAGAATCCCACCAGCATATATTAGACATGTAGCTGACAATTGCTACATGGCGGAATAATAACTATCTCTGTAGGTCTTACAAGTATACATCAGACCTGTATAAAAATCAAAAGTCAGCCATCCAAACTCTAAGTGAAATGACAGATAGATGGAATATCTGAAAGGACACATGCATTATATTCAGGCAGGTCTTCCTAACATCTATTCTGACGTGACAAAATAGAAAGCTGCAGAGTCCTACTCCAGAGGGGTTTAGTGAAGGGAACCTTGCACATTTGCTTGCAAATTTAAACCTGACCAACTTTAGCCTCCAAGGGCAAATACCATCTTTTCTTTTTCCTTTGATTGGCTTATTTGCCTCCTCTCCTCAGCACCATAATAACTATACACCCCTTCAGAGGAACTGAATAGCTTATTCTGTAACCCATGTGTTTTGGAGAAGTTTCCTGCAAATGTTCTATTCAGTTCTCCTAATCATTAAAATCAGAGGAAATTGCTGATAAAAAGGCCGTGAAGTTTTTGGATATGAGATTAAGAGTGAAAGACTACAGGGTTTTTTATAAAGAGCAATCATAAGAAGCTACTTTATTATTTTATAATCTATAACCAAGGCTGACGATTTGAAAAAGCATCAGGTCATATAGTTGCAAGAGTCACGGTCCAAAGCTGAATTCCACCATAGGTGGATTGACTCTTTTATGTGACAAGTGTAACTGATCTCAGGAGACCCACAGGACAGTAAATCGGCTTTTTTAATTATATTATCAGCTATTATGACATTCTCAAAACCAAAGAATTGCCAAAACAATGGAGATTTCATAGTCTCTTCAGATTTATCTTGAGAAAAATCAATTACAAATCTTTGAATTGCTATTGACATATGCTTTAAATGAAAACCACGATGACCTTATGACAAGGGAAACGTTACTGCTATTAAGAGATTCAGAAATACTCAAGGAAATTCAGCTGCAGCTAGAAAGACTGACAGTATTACTGAAGTTTTCCTTTACAGCTAACAAATAGTCAGCAGGAGAGGAGAAAGAACTGAACCACATTACAAATTGAGAGGTCTGTTATCAAGCCTAATGAAAAGTTTGTATTCAAGCCTAATTGTCTGAATAACGCTAACCTAAGAATGCACTCAATAACAGACAATTGACCACTATTTGGATGGCGTCACTTATTCTAATGAGATCCATGCTCAATACTTTAATGATATAAAAATAGATGTATCAAAGGGATTTAGATGCCTAAATGCCTCTAGTGATGTGTGTCATTAGCACCTAATATAGGCTCATACAAATATATCTTAGTCAAGCAAACTTACTAGGTTCTTACCCTCTAAAGTATGATGCTATTTTTTGATTTTAAATTAGAAACTCCTTATATTTCTTATTGTGTTAAGAAGATTAAGACTGAAGATAAAAGGAAAATGAAGATATGACAGTTTATATATACATTTAAAAAGTCAGTTCGCACTTTCAAAAAATGCATGCTGATGAAAAATTAATCACACTATATTTCTCACTATCCTTGTGAAAGAGAAACCCTGTCTCTGTAATGTACAGTATAAACCAAGGTCAATATAGGAATTTTGAAAGTTATCCTTACTTCATGTATTATTTTGGGTGATATATATTTCGGTTTGAACACTCATCTCCTTATGTCTCCCACGCCAGCCCAGCATGATCTTGAGCAATCCCTTTTACCTGTCAGTATTAACAGAAGCAGTAGTTGCCTGGGAGTTTGGTCCTTAGCATGAAGGATGTGTTCAATTGCTGCAGGAAAGAATCCTAGCAGCAGTCTGACACAGCCCAATAGACTAAAGATGTCATTAACCTTAAAATCATTAATACATCCTGCCTTTAGGATTTTTCTGAATTACTGTACGATAACGCTGGACTATCCAAAAATATGTCTTGAAAATGTAAAAAAAAATCAAGTTCAAGCATGCTTTTGAATTAAAAGCAAATAAATATTGGTATGTAAGCCATGGAACATTTATTTCAGATGTGTTTTTGTTTTATAGTTCTAGTTTGATTGGTTTTGGTTGATGGAATTACAGGGTGGGAAAATTGCTTTGCTGCCCTTTCAAAGACATGTCAGTGCTCAAACAAAGTCTTCCCTGTCCTTTGAATTCTTTTGCAAGTGCCATCAAGTCTAAGTTTATGCTTGTTCATAACATGTGCAACAGTTCTGTTGCTTGTCAGTCTCATGAATGCACACAGCAGTGGGACAGCTGGCAGGATGAGTCTTGGAACCAACATGAAGAATGACGGCACTCAAAGCAAAGGCAAGAGGCTACAGCTTACTCTGGGAAGCCCACTGGAAGGTGTTACTTGCCAGGTGGTATATTACAGTTATATGTACATACATGAGTTTGGTACATTTTGTCTGAGTGAACTACATTTTTTAAAATCAAACCCATTGAGAGAAGTGGAAAGAAGATTATGTAATATAAGGTGGAAATAAGCCTCAGATATGTTATTGCATATATTTTACAGCTTCCTTGATTTAACTGCATGTTATCTAGAGAATTTAATTAGGCAATGTAGCAGATTCACTAGTTTGTTTACACCTCTAGCCATATTAATAAATACTTCCCTCTGGAGTACCTAAGAGTATTGCCTAAGCAGTCTGTTGGGACTAATAACTGATGTTCCCGAAAGACTGAGGTCCTAATGTCCTACTTTTCCACCATGCAGAATCCATGGATAAGGCAGCAAGTGCTCAGAATTATTTTAATGCAGATGACAGGTAAGTTCTCTCCCTGCAGTGCTATTTTCCTGCAAAACGCTGCTTATCTGAGATGATTCTACCTGCAGTGCGTGTTTTACGTAGCACTCTCAGGCCTGCACAGGTGAGCATATCACCTGCAGTTTGTTGCAGTCAGTGTTACTGCACTGCTCCTGCTTGCTGCTTACTGGCAGATGAACAAAGTCCTGAGTTTTCCAGAGCAGTACGGCAGGAGAGATCTTAGAACTCCTGGTATCCCAGGCGAATTTAGATTATGGTGCCCAGGAAGCAGTTCTGGGGATGAATTCTACCAAGAGCCTCACAAACAAAGTAAAAGCCATGGAATCTCAATTTAGTTGTTCTCCTGATATTGGAAAAAGATATAATAATGAAATATCAGCAAAAGAAACCTGAGTCCCAGGAATATGCTTCTACATCAGCAAACACTGCTACGTCAGACTGCCCCACTGGTCCCTTCAGTCCCATCTCAGCAAATAGTCTGCTACCTGTTGTCTTGTGTGGGGATGATACATCTCCACCAATGCTCTAAGCCAATTATGTTATTGCATAGATAAGAGAGAAATGCTTTCCTGACTCCTTTTGTGGTCAGTGAAGGCTCTGAACCATGAAATTTTATTACTGTTATTTTAGTAAGAACTGCAAGTATCCTGAAATGATCCAGGCTTTTTAAAATTCCAGTTGCAACTTATTCCCCATGGCACAAATCCAACAGGCTTTAAATAAAATGTACAGAGAAATTTTTTCTCTTAGACTCTTCGTAATTTTCATGCTATTATTTCTAAGGATAACTTGTCCTTGTACTCTAAAAAAACAGGATCATCATAAGGGACCCTAAAATTAACAGTGCATTTAAACTGAAGGATTACCCAAGAGAAACATCCTGTTCCCAGTTTTGCCATCTGTTTCGTCTCTACATGATGCTCAAAGAGAAAGACTCTATTAAGCAGAGCATATATTTAATATTTCCTAAGATATAAGAAATAAAGCTTTATCAAAATGTGTCTTCAAAAGCTGCAACTGGAGAATGTAGCTTGATGCCTACAGCAAAGAAAGTGTTAATTAACACACATAACAGAATTGGTAATAAAATGACTGTACAGAAGAAGATGAGAGGAAATACCGTAGTTCCCACTTTAACATGCTATGTCACAGGACTCAATCTCAGGAACTGAAGTGCATAAGAGAAGGGAAAAAAACTCATGCCCTGCTGTGCTAGAAAAAAAAGAAGCTGCCTACAGCAGCTTCTCCGAGCTGGTCTCATATTTAACCCTCAGACGGTTTAACAGCCATGGCTAATGGTCAGATCAGGAAAGCTGTAACTCTCAGTGCAAAGCCAGCCAAAGGGGAGGCTGCAGAAGGTAATTAGCCAATCTTGCAATTTAGCTGGGGTTTTATAGCAACAAATACGATTGGTATGACTTACTATCATCTTAATGCTGCAATTTGTTCTTTAGCTTTTGTGACTGTATTCCATTATGTAAATTTGTGTTGTAAGTAACTGCATTTTTTATTGTTAGAGCTTGTCCAGTGATAAGCCTGAACACATTGCAACACCAAGAGGAACACAAAGATCCTCAAACAAGGCAAATTAGTTCATTGCCCAGCACCAAGTGCCAAACTCCTCAGTATCCTGAAAGGTGGCTAAGTTTCATGTGGATGGGAGTGAACGCATCAAATGCACACTAAGAAAAGCTTCTCTTATATATATATATATCCGAAGAAAGAGAACTAGCAATAGATATTTAGGATTTCTTAGTGCTATATTCAGCACTCTGAAATTGCTAATAATTTTGAGGAAGGATAGGAGCTGGTAAGCAGCCATGATCCCATATCAGAGAGGAAATTTCATTTTGAAGCTGGGATTTGTCTGTCTTCTGTTTTCTCTGCATGTTGAAGTTCCAAACCAGTCTACATGTACTACTAAGAGCAAAGCTGTTCCAAAGAATCAGTGGCAAAAAAACTGCCAAGTAAAACAAATTTTTAAAAAAGTGATCTCACCAAGCCAGGACTTGGACATCTGTGGAAACGGCCTTAAAGTTAAGAGGGAGTGGGATTGTGCATGTGGGAGAAAGGCAAACTGCATGTTTGACACATTTCTGCTCCAACGGGGACTCTATGTGCAGGATTCTGTAGAGAAATGGAAAACTCGTTAGAATTCAATCCCTACAGACCAAGTAAGTGCCAGGAATGGTACAGAAACTGGGGCAGACAAATAAGTAAAAGTTACTGCTATGTTAGATCTGGTTTTCAGATAATTGAGATAAAATTGAATACCTTTTTCCCTGTCTTTTGGGTTCCTTGATTAGACAGTTTTTCCTTATTTCCTGCTACATATTTAGCAAATTTAGCAAAGAAGGTCAACAGACCAACCTTTATGTAGCTAAAGGGCTGCCCACATGCACTCAGCTAAACAGCAAGGATTTTCAACACAGAGATGTAAGCTACAAGCTTTGTTTCTTGGAATGCAGAAAGAAAGAAAATTCAGCTGAAGAACATGTGATCCCTGACCGCCCAAAGGGGTTCCAGCCATCTCACCATGTGGACGGTAAGTCTTTGGGGGAGTTATCTGGATGGCTGTGATTTTGGTCATCCAGATCACACATGTATTCTCCTAAATAAATCCTCTGCCCGAACAAATGGGCTGTCATCTGCTCACTCTTTTTAAAGTCTCACACCTAACGTCTTGGGTGGGGGTAATGGTACATTGCCTGCTCCAACTGTATTCTGGTAGCAGTAAACAATGAAAGACCAGCCCTGCAAAATAAACATTCTGGGACAATACATGCTTAATCAACTGGGAGTTCGGAAGACACCAGAGCTAATCCTACACTGTGTGGTCTCAAACCCCAGAAAAAAGTGCCACATACAGCTCTTCCGTAGTTACCTGTTAAGACCACTACCAATAATAAAGACTTGTGATTTCAGGGGAAAGCAAGTAACCACAGCTGAACTCCATAATCCAGCAGATTGAAATACTGGATTTAATGGAACTACAGAGAGCTTGGGGGAAGAGATTAGATGGGTTAGAAGTTACTATCACTACAAAATTTATTGGACAACTTTGACAAAAACAAGACTATGGTCAGTTCTAGTCTGAGCATGCTGCTAAAGTTCTAGGTGGAAGATTATCCGTGCAGAAAGAGAAGACTTACTTGTTTAGTGAAGATCTCTGGGAATGAGTCTTCCCAGCAAGAAAAGAGCTTTCATTTTTTATGAGAAACAAATAATTTGCTCAATTTGCAGAGGATTCTACAAATCACTTCAGCCTGCTCCTACACTTTTGCTGAGCACGTCCTAAGAAAACAGAGCACAATACAATTGCTTCTGCAACTGCCTCCAAAAGAGGAAAGACCGAAAAGAGCACAGAGCATCACAAGGGACCATAAAGGCAAAGGTGCATCTGAGACAGCTATTGTTTCAAGTAGCAAAGTTGGCAAGTGCTTGATTTCTGTTACCGGGAGGGCCTGAACGTCCACTGTTTGGCTTAAGCTAGTGTAAGAGGAACAATCAGTCAAGGCTTGTACCTAAAATTTCTGCAGAATCAACAACCTCACAAACTGAGCTCTAAGCAGCATTCATATTGCAGCAAATCTCCCATGGCAAATCACTTTGACAATACAAGCATTTCTTTTCTCATTGATTTAGCTGCCGTGTGTTTCAACACCTCTCCCTGTTACCAGGGCTAGAAATTAAAACTAAGGAGAGTAACGTCTTCTTCCTTGGTTTTGTTTCTGGGCAAAAGAATTGGGTAATCACACAAGGGAAACTGCTGTGATTTGTTCTTTTAAAGAGAGACTCCCCGGTGCCAGTTCCACGTGTCACTTTTCACACAATGAATAACAGGTGGGACACACTGATTTTCACAGTTTCTTTGAGGTGGGATAGTATGTATTTACCAACTCACATTTGAGTTCGCTCATTTGCAGAGCTGGAGTTTGCCATCTAGATGGGTAGAAAGGAAAAGAGTAATTGAGAGAATAATCTTTGCCATGACAGTGCTGTGCCTGGGAAAGTCACACAAGATTTTTTTCCCCAATTTACCCTTCTCCTTCTTTGACAGCAAGACTAAAAGCAGGAAAAAAAAACTTTTTTCCTCTCTCAGATACATAATCTAAATAATTAATGTACCTAAAGCACTTGATTCCCATGTAAAACTGATCTTGTCATAATTTCTATACAGAACTCATGCATCATGATTACTGAAGTACATACATCAATGCATTATTCATGGCCATAAAGTGCACATACCATCTTACTCTCAAATGACCCTCATTATTTGGGACAGTCCTCATTTTAGATTCACATTCATCTCTATCCCACACTGAGGTTACCATCTGGTCATTTTTTTCTTTACTGACTCAGCCTGTTACTTTTACATAAAACTCATTTAAAGCCAAGCACTAACCAATCCTCTCAAATAGCTTCCATAAATAAAAATAAATATACTGTCTGTGATTACACAGGAAAGGAAATCGGTAGGCATTTAAAGATCCTACAGTAGTGTCAGAATGAAGCCAAGGTTAATATAATCAGTATTTGTTTCTCTAATAAATCTTCCCATTAATTTTTGATGTTCATAACAAACAAAGCAAAAACGAGATCCAGTAATAAGGCATACCAAAATATAGATAAATCTACACAGGCAAACTTTAACCTACACAATATACAAAGGTGAACAAATCATTAGCCAAGAAAATTATAAAGAACAAATGAAATGAAACTAAACACATCTAGTTATTTGAGACAATAACATAGGACAGATGATAACTCAAAGCCACTGTCAATCCAGGGGATTATGCACAAAAGAGGACCACACTAGAGATTCTTTTTATCACTCCAGATAAAATTCTCAGTTTATACTTTTTTTGTTCCTAAACAAGTCAATACATCCACAGCAGCAGAGCTGGGCCAACACTATGGGTTAGAATTCACTTGACTGGAGGAATCCATTTGCTCACACCACATTTCTGCCCCCTTTTAGTTCATTTTTAGCAACTTTCTAGCAATCTGCTTGCAGGCTGTAGTAGTAAACCAGGACGACAGAAGAATCAGAAACAGATTGTTAGTAAAGGAACAGGCACCAGCGGGAAAATGGAAGACAGAAAGCTCAAAAATCGCCTTTCTCTTCGTTACAAGATCTCCTATCATGAGAGAAACCCCACCAAACTGCACCGTGTTCAGCCCTAGGAGCACAGAGGCGTATATCTGCATCTGACTTTCAAGTTTTAACATACCTGTATCTTGTGTAAACTGAGACAAAAAGTTGAGTGAATTGCTGAGTCACACAAAAAATTCTTAGAAGCGTTCAGAAATGATTTCATGAATTTAAGCAGGGGGTTGTGGTTGGAAGGTTTAG
This sequence comes from Cariama cristata, assembly GCF_000690535.1. NCBI lineage: Eukaryota > Metazoa > Chordata > Aves > Cariamiformes > Cariamidae > Cariama > Cariama cristata. The sequence continues at coordinate 78,398 of NW_009613496.1, forward strand.
AATTTTTGTGACAAAGAGATACAGGTGTCACAGCTTAAAGGATTTTGCTCCTCCACTGCAGCTAAACATCCTTTTTTATAGCTATGCTTTCCTACTAAGAAATTCAACAGGCAGAAGAGGTTTTTTTCCTTGCTACCTGTGTGTATTCAGGAATTTTTTATCAGGCGAACCATTAGACTTCCTGCCAATTAAAATTTTTCCAAAACTGTGTGTTAATTTGCTTTTGCTTTTCTTAAAATGTATATATAATGTGTCAAAGATGAAATATTTTAATCATGGTTTTAAAAGTATATTAAAATCTTGTCTTTGTTATGCCTTTATACCATCACTTCTGCAATAATACCAGCTCCTTCAAAGAGTGGGAGTTCTCCAGTACCATCTATGATCATCAACCCTACCTGCCAGGTACTCTGGAACTGTATGAGAGAGGTGCAGCACTTCAATCTCAACAATCACTGTTGTATTTCACCACGTGAACCACCATCAGCCAGATAAAAGCCTGAAAATGGAGAAAAAAGGGGAGCATTAGCACTAACTACAATTAATGCTGAAAACTGAGGCATTATTATTCGAATGAACAAATCTGAGGTTTAGTTTTTTTCTAAACTCAAGAAATTTTTGTGAAAGTAAGTCTTAAAGGACAATTTTCAACCAATTTTAATTACTATTTCTTTAGAAATGGTTTCTTTTCAATAGCTCTGCAATTTATGGCTATGTTCTTGTATATACTCCATCACTGCCTCCTGCAGTATAATTCATCTTTTGTCTCTGCAAAATTACGAATGAGTGTTTTGGTCACCTTGCTCTTGCCTTTGCCCTTCTGGTTCTCCCCTGCTAGAATCCTTAGTATTGTTCAGCACTTGAAGTTTAAACTCGTCTCATTGTTATAAGGAATATTATTAAGAGCTTTGATTGGGATTCCTACTTTAGATCTCTCAGTTCGATTAATAGAAAATAATCACTCTCACACTCTCCCTCTCTGGTGATTTGGTTAATTAACTGGTAGAAGCAGCACAAATAATTTCTACACCAGTGTATTTATTGTTTTAAAAATTATGTGAAAATTAGTCCCTTACTAGATGATTACGTTTTTAGATCTGCTAATGAACAACAATAGTCTGCCATTGCCATCTTTTAATTTACTTTTAATCACCAGCTAAGTAACAAAGATGTGTCTTTTAAAATAATTAAGACTACATATCAGGTCTCTGTAGGATGTCAACAATAAAGGGGTTAATGATGCATTCAGTCATCATGGAAACAATCAAAAAATGTTTTGCTTTAAACAATGCAGAACAACTCTCACTATCTAAATGCATCTGTGCCAGAAAATTCCCACAGCTTTACAATATTCTTCATCCTGTAGAGATCACACACACACACAAAATAATGACGGAAATCACCTACGTAACAGGGCAAAGATTTAAATTAAAATATCCATGAAGAGCAACCACTTTCCTCTGACTAGACAGAACTCTGTCAGCATCATAGTATGACCTCAGGTGCAACAACATGATACAGTAAAAGATGCCTAACCAAATACAGCACTTAGAGGCATAAAATGCATTTTTTCTCTCATAATATTAACATCTTCCTGCACTTATCTTCTTTAGATATTTTAAAATGAGAACTTGAAGAACTGAAAATTAGGTTCCCAAATCTTTATTCCAGAGGGATTTTCTAAGGTCTCCATGACATAAGAACAAACCTATTTTGGGGTGCAAAAGGGTAACAATTTTGCTTTGAATGTATTAACTTCTAGTAGTAGTTTTGTGGATGCATATGATGTCTATGTTCGTGGCCATAAAACTAACCCACCACAATTCTAGGACGGGATGCTCATCGATTTTTTTTACACAAATCAGGCATGAAAGCCTTACGTATGTGTGTGTGTGCGTCCACGTGCATGTGTGCATCTCCTTTGACCCAGCCATCAAAGGCTGTGGAGAAAAGGGAGACTATGTGGAGATGTTATGTCATTTTGTTGAAAAAATAATAATGAAAAAAAAATACAGTTAAAAAATAGTCCACTTAAATGTGAATGTTGTTACAGGGTGAGAGACTAACAGATATTTAGAGGTTCTGGAAGGGAGAAGCAGGTACTACACTTAAAATTACCAAAACATCTGTAGTATTTAGAGAAGCATCCCACTGAACAGTAAATGCAGCAGAAAACTCACTTTAATTCTTGACAAAGAAAGTAAATTGTCCTAAAAAATCTCTATTATGAAGCATCCAAAACATGTATTGGCACTCTAGAGAGCTACTACAATCTAATGCATGTGCTTCCTTTTGAAAACTGTCTTTTCAAGCAGCACATGTTTTGGCCCATGGGAGTGCAGTATGTAGAGCACTGTTAGGAGACTGGTAGAAGGCCATCTGTGCTCTGGTTGAAAAGACTTTAGTTAATGTGGAAAAAAACCCCATAATTGCTCTCTTCACAGCTTCTATTTTCATTTGGAGAATAGCATGAGAAAATAATGTAAAAATGAGAGTTGGCAACAGCCAAATAGGTAACTTCATCCACCTTCTTATCAGTACAAAATGGTTCTCAGCCATACGCTTGGGACAAGTGAATGACAGGAGGTAGAGAGACTATGGGCTCTTGCCAGGTATACCTTTCGCACCTTCTACAATACCAGTCACATCACACCCTCTCTTTCTGTCCTTCCTTCCTTCTTTCCAGAGTTTTGCTCCTTTTACACAAAATATCAAATCTTCATGGTAACAGATACTCATGACTGTCTATGTTGGTACTAACTCTAAAAATATAGGCTGAGGATCACATAGGCTCTCCAGGAACTCTAATAACAGTAACAAATACAACAGTCACATTGACCAGGCCAGTTGAAACTAGTGGTGGAGGTCCCAAACGGTGTGGCAAATTATTCCCTACTGTAATACTCATCTGCATTTTACATTCACTGTGCACAATCTTTTCTCACTTTCATCTCATTAACTCTAATTAACACTCTTGTAACCATTTTCAGTAATCTTCTACCTTGTTTTGTTTTTTCCGTTCTCTAAAGACTGTTAAACAGACCATGCACAACACTGGAGTTAAACTGATGTTAATTTTTAAACAGCTATTTTGTAGAGCATCCCAAATGCAATCTGTAGCATGTAAGAGAAAGAGCTTCACCTATTAGTGACTTGATGTCTCCATGTAACCAAACATTAGAGTTGTTTCTCAGCCATGTTGCTTTAGAAAACCCCTGTCCACTGTCACCAGAAGCTTTCAGCCTTCCACAGATTCTAGTGTTACGGAGTTGTTCTGGTTTTTCTTCACCGCACTTCACATATTTCCTTCACTGATCACTATTATCATTATTTCTATTCTGTGAAGCTTAGCATGGTCTTACTATTATCGCCTTATGACATATGAACCATACAAAATACGTCATCATTTTTTCACGTGTTTTAGAACCTTTTAAGTCCTTGCTTAATAACTTCATTATTGAATGAAGCCTCTTTAAAGGAAAATGCTCAGCAATTCTAGAAAATCAAATTGCCTATTAGGAGTTATACTGGGCATTCAAGATGGTAATTTTAAGCATTGCTTTTGAAAATGTTGACTCAGTTGCTTGTTTTGTAAACTTATGAGACTACAACTATGGAACAACATACATAATAATGCTTGAAAAGATAAGCTTTTATAAAATTTTTAAATAAATACTGTGTGAAAAAATCTAGAGCAAAACTGTACCTAATTTATAGGCTGGTTTGAGGCATAAAACAGGTAATTCAAAGAGGTTTGCAATGCACAGTTCACATAAAGATAGCTATTATTTAAAATGTAATTAAATACTCAGGGGTTGGTTTGTTATTTTTTGCTCTATACATACTTTCAAAACACAAATATAGTTAAATTTGAAAGATGAAAAAAAAGATTAAAAACTTGTATACAAACCCCTGCAATGAAGAGGCTGACCCTTCTCAGCTGTGTGTGACACATCTGTTTTCTTCACAGTCTTCAACAAGTAAAAAATGACAACTTTGCAGTTGCATGTATTTTGTCACCTTGCAACACACAGGGTACAATTCTGACTGTCCTACACTGGGATGTCTGAGGAATTTGTTCCTTTTTTTAATATTAATGAGTATCATTATGGTTATGACCTATTAACTTCACCCATGGGGACACTCCAGAGGCGGTCTGTGTCTCTGAAGAAAGGCAACATAAATTCAGAAGCACATTGTCCGCCATATGCACAATAGTCCTCTGCTTTTCATTCTCCTGTAACAAAATGGCTCATGTGTATTCAGGAGACTTCAAAAGTGTAGCCAAAAAGACTGAGACTCAGAGTGGTCCTTTTATGCCTTTGATGTACAAAGCAAATCAGCCTGAACTCATCAGAGACTACTGATGACAGGGGCTGGGCTAATCTTCAAATGATCAAAGCATTCAAAGTCAGTGACATTTTCAAGGAAATAAATGAATCCTCTATAAAGATTTTAACCATCCTATAAACAGGATAAATGTAGAAATCCTTAGATGGATGGTACCATTAAGTACAGCAAATGTTACTGAAAATAATCACAATGGTGCCTCATTTATTAAGAAACTGTTCCCCACATTCATTTACATTCCACTGAACAGACTGTATAAAAGTGGGGTTTTTTTCAGTCTGGTTAACGTTCTCTGAAATGAGAAATTACACACTGAAAAGCAGTACTTTGTGTGTGTCATGTCACAGACTTACAAGGGATCATTATCCAATCTTTGAGACACAGAATTATTACAGATTTATCAATTGTTTCTACTGATGTAAAAGGTCTGATAATGGCACGACGTGCCTGACTAACAAGAACCACTATAATGAAGTTAAATGCTTTAACTTGTTTAATGATTCTGGTGGCAATTATTACTTATCTGGGACCAGAGAAGAAATTGTAAAATACGCTGTTATCCTTGATACGATTGGAGGTTAAAGGGTGAAACTGTGAATTCAAGGTTGGCATTTGCTTTTTAGAAAAGATCTGTTAACGTTGTTAAATATGCTGAAGTCATATTCGTACTGGCAGAAGATAAAGCAACCAATCAAGTTTTTTCAGTAGAGTGTCTCTCTCTGCCTTTGTACTGTGTTGCTTTATTTAATAACAGCGACATGGCGTGTGAATTATTAGGTTCACTAAGTAGTTTTAAGAGTATTTTACCTTTTTCTCTGTACTCTCAAGAAAATCTCATATCAAAGAAAAACATAGGTGAACAATTGCTCTCACTGCAATGAAGCATGATTTTGACATGTGGTCAAAAGAGGAGGAAAAAGAATAATTTGAAAACAGTTTTCCCACCTCTAGGAAGTACTGATGTTGCTTATATTAGTGGAATGTCCTGCCTTCAAATTTGTATGCATGCAACTATGAAAAGCAGAAAAGAAATTCTTTGTTGTATTATGGGAGCATGAGGAGTAGCTATATCGGTAATTTTCGATACATAGAATAAGACAAACCTACAGGTTTAGTTAAATGCCCCCTACTAGTATGGGAGTAGTCACCACAGACCACCTGAGTCTAATTTTTTTTTTTTGACTGGATATCATTAAGCGAAATTTTTGTTTAACTATTTAGGCTCTGTCCTGCTAGGAAAACAAGTTCTGCCATTAGTAAAGATGGAATTTCTGGAGGTTTTCAAAGGAGGTCTTTTTCTAATGTGCATGCACCGTAAGAGAGCACGGATGGACACATTGTAAGAGCTTGCTTAGTCAGCAAGTTGGTCTTCAGTCTGGCAAGCAGGATTTATTTACCCTATCTTTCAGTGTTAATGGGTGATATATCAGTATCTATGTGGAACACACACATTTCAAAATCCCCCTACATGCCAAATTCATTTTGAATGGATGGATTTCAGCCTATTCCATGAACCCTTACTTATAACTCTGGAATTCAATAATTGAATTAAGACCATACTAAGCATAACAGAAGATGATATTCTATCTAAAATGTGTGAAATTTTCACAATTGTTCAACACTAAAGAGTTCTGCAAGTAGACCCTTCAAAAGCGAATAGATTTTCATGCCATATTGCTATTCTGTGAGTCTAATCACTGGTGTTGAGACAAAATCCTTAATAACTTTACTTGCACTCAAATACGCTGCTCTGGTTTCAGGTCAGTTAGGCTGATGAGTTTTTGCCCCTATGTGCTCATTTCCACATCATATTTGGAATTTTTTTCTCTCATAGATCTGATCAGTAGCTTTGTTTGGTCAAAATCAGAGGGTCACAAGATAATTCAGGCTGAAAGGGACCTCAGGAGCCCTGTAGTGCAACCTCTTGCTCAAAGCAGGGACAGTTCTGAGGTCAGACCAGGCTGCTCAGGGTTTATCCAGTCTCATCTTGAAAACCTCCAAGAACAGAGACTGCTCAGCCTCCCTGGGCAACCTGTTCCAGTGCCTGACCATCCTCAGAATGTCAAAGCTTTTTCTTTTTTTCCAGTTTGAATCTCTCCTCTTTCAACTTATGCCCACTGTTGCTTGATTTTCCACGATGCACCACTGTGAAAATAACATATTCTTGATGACCTCCTCACAGGTACCAGCAGGCTGCTAGTCGATCCCCTCCAAAGCTGTGTCTTCCCCAGGATCCCAGCTCCCTCAGCCCCTCATTGTAGGGCATGTGCTCCAGCCCCCTGACCATCTTGGTGGCCCTCTGATGAACTTGTTCCAGTTTATCAACACCTTTCCTGTACTGAGAGCACCCTTGGCATTAGTCCTCGCTGAATTTCTTTACGTCTCAGCTGCCCATTCCTCCAGTTTTTTTAGGTTCGTCTGCATAGCAGCTCTGTCCTCAAGCATATCAATCCTTCCCCTCATTTTGATGTCATCTAGAAACTTGAGAGTGCACTCATCTCCTCCAAGTCAAGGAAATGAAAATGACAGAAGCCAGTTTAAAAAAAAAAAAAATAGTAGAGGATTTTTTTATTCCCAGATCTTTTTGTCAGACTCATTTTAAGGAAATCAGGAGATCTGACAGAAAAGTAGCATTCAATACGGAATAGAAACAACAGGCACAGGGGAGCAACCTTTCTTTCCCTGTGCTCAACTGCAGCATCAAATTTTTCTTTGAAAGCATCACTATCCTGATCCTTAGTATAAGGCAGCAGAAGACAAGGGGGTTGCAAAACATACCAACACAGTTGTGATACATAGGCAGATTCCTCAAACTGTTACCCTCATAATGCCGCATAGTCTTCCCACAACTTTAAATGTACCTGGTAGAACTTCTCCTCCAACAGACCCATGGCTCTTTTCTTTCACACTTTTGTTTTCCTTCAAAGGTTGATTAAAGAAAATAATATTATTTTGAAATGTCATCCTGATTTCAAGTGTACATACACATATGTTTGCAAGGCTCAGAACACTGAGAAATTTGACTGGTATTTAACACAACTCTCAAGATCTTTGCTCAGCTCGGAGTGCCCTCTTGGTTCACTTCTGCTTCCTGAGCCCAGCTGTTGTAGTTCCAGAATAGGCAAATTGTGCATTGTTTCCTTTTAAATGGCAGTGAAAAGTACAATTGACCTGTTTTTCTTGCACTCACAAGATTAAAAAATATTTCCCCCCAGTCTTTCTGGGGGAAAAAAAATAACTATAAACAAATGAAAAGGAGCAATAGAAGTGCCTTAGCAATTTTACCGGTGAACTATGCTGCAGATCTAATCATAATGATCAGAATTAAGAAAAACAAAAACCAAAAACTGAGAAAACATGACTATTGTCATAGTTGGCACCAATTGAGGTAAGCTAGGATGGCAGTGTGAAATCTGGTCAGCTTTATACTTTGCAGTATTACTGCAAAGCTGTTTTTTCACCACATTGAGGTGTAAACTTTGCAGCTACACATATCCCATTAGTCTTTTTTTTTAATAACTAAACCAATACAAATAACTATACTTTCAGTAGTGAAAAGGACATAATCTGTTTTTCCAGTTATGAGATGGGTTGCTATATCTGCACCAGAAAGAGCAGCTGGGCATGAACCTGCTTCACTCCTGCCATTCTCTCCCTGCTTCAGCTCTTGCCTGTTAGTTCTGTTTCCACATTTCAGTGATGTTGGTTCTCCTTTGTTGAGTTCGATTTTATTTAACTCTGCTTTTCTGCAGTCAAAATCTTCCTTTCTGTTGTTCATGGAAATATGTGAAATACATCTACAATACTCATTCTGTTCAGTGTGACTGATACACTTCAACACTGTAATTTACCGAAGAAAATGTCAGTTTTAAATTTGTTTGAATGTTTAAATGTGTTTGATGATAAGTTTAGAATATGAATGAGACACGTGGAATTCACAGTGCTTGTGAATCTCACCCAGGTGATCTTGCCAGAAAGAAATCTGCATGAACTAGGGAGCACAGGCATGTATAGAATTGCGGGTTTTCTGCTCTTTTTGTTTTGTTTTACAATCAAAACAGAGAAAAATGAAGCTTAAGCTTGATTAGTTGCAGTAAACTAATATACAAGTGTTTCTGTATTTGTTTGCTACATAAGTAACTTACACTATTTTGGTTACTTCTGTACGTCACTGAACAGGAGAAAAAAAGGAATATGAAATGTAATTAACCAAACTAAATTACCAATTGCAATATTTTTAATAATCAACAATGCAAGAAATTATTTGCTGAAGAAATACATTAAAAAATTCAAACAATTATATTTGAGGATTTTGCATCCATTGACGGCTAGAAGTACAAACAGAAAACAAAGTGAATGGGCATTAAATTATTTGTGGAAATTATTAATTCAGCAGTCACCTTACTATTTTCTTCCTTTTAAATCATAAATACTTAAATACTCTTAAATTTCTTCCTAGAAAAGGAATTAACATCATAGCCATTCAGTAAAAAAATCTCAGTGACAACCAAAAGAAAAACCATCACCTTTCCATGGCTTCATGAAAGAGTAAAGACCTCTTTTGTTCTCATATCAAGCTTTGCATGAAGACAGAAACTAATTCTGTTTGTGTGCAGTTGGGAAGTTATAATTCAGATTTTTTTTATAGCACTTGCTCATCACATTGAAAGAGAAAAAAATTTCAAATTTTTCCACCATAGGTTTTCTTAACAGCAATGTTTCTGCAAGAAGAAAATTTGAGACCAATGACTTTCTAAGTGCTGCTAACAGAGGCTTCGTGTGTGCTCACCAAATAAAAACATTTCTAACTTCATAGGTAAGGGGTTGGTAATGCTTGGGCCACAGTAACATTGAAATGAAAACCACTGTTTTGTATGATCTATTCCATTACACAAATATAGGTCAGAGATTCCAGGACCTGCTCTACTAAGCTTAGCAGGGCTCTGGGCTTGACCTGAGAAACACGTAATGCGCCTGTTGCTGTACGTGTGGATAGGCGGTGATCTCCACTGAGCACTCCCGCTTTCCCTGAGATTAGAATTAAAGCTGGGGTAGGGTTCTGTTGTGGGTGGTTTTTTTTTTAATTCAAGTGATTCATATGATAAATGGAAGCAAAATTTTAGGTAAACCAGAACTGTTTAGGAATTTTCATTTAATTTATCATATCAGAGAAAAAGAAGACCACGTAAAAATATTCTGAAGCAATACTTGCATGTTTAAATATATAGTTAGTATGAAATGATCCCAAAAACCCCCAAATTTTTGCAAGCTAGTTTCCTAAGCAAACAAAAATATGATTTACATGACTAGCTTTCCTACAGTCTAGTTCAGCCTCAGAACTCAAAAATCTATAAGCACATTTACAGTGCAAGATGTCGCGCTTGGTTATGTATACCAATTGACAAATTATTCCATAGCATCCTCCAGTTTTAGAACATTAAGCACTTAATCAGTAAAATCCAACTCTCTCCAGAAATTAGGGGCCTCTAATAATTTAGCTTGATTTCTTTTAAATGACATTCCTGTATTAAACATCCCTATTCACCAAAAAGTCATTGAAACTGCTTGTCAGAGAAGGGAAATAGAGACTTTCAAGTTGGCTGCTCCTTTCACAGGGGAGACTGTCATATGTCATATTTTTATTAAAAGTTCTTTGATGTTTATGCTTGAAGGAAATTCTTCTTTGAGGAGGACTTAGTTTATTCCTTATTTAAAAATCTGTTACTGACTACTCAGTATTTTTCATATATTCTACTTTGTTTAAACTCTCCAGAAAGAAGTCTGGGATATTACCTTTATTTTGTCAGCATGGTAGGAAATCTTTTTAATGTTGAGAGTGAATTGCGACTTGCCCTATTACTGAAGATGTGTGTCTGCAGCTATGAAAAAGGACAGCGTTATCAGTGACTTTCCTTGTTTTTGAAGACTTTACAAAGGCAGGCTTCTGTTATTTTCCTAACAAGCAAGCTCATGTGCATATCTTTTATAAGTGTCTTTATCTGAGGCGTAGAAGTCAATGTTGAAGTGACTTACAGTAAAATTATCAGATATTTACATGCTAAAGATGTTTCCGGGCTTGTAGAGAGTTCTCCTAATTTGTGATGTATGATACCTCTTGCTGAAAATCCTACTAGTCATTTCTCTTTATTTTTACCAAAGTTGGCTCTTCATCCCATTTTCAAAGGATTTTAGCTCACAGGAGCCTAAAGGCCTGTTTACAGTACTCAGTGGAACTGCAGTTTGAGGAGTTGTAACATAGCAAATAAGACCTGGCAAATTCAATAGAGTGAAGCATAACTTGTACTGCTGTGTGCCATGTTGACCAATGTTTTTGGTTCCAACATTATCATGCAGAGTCAGCTTAGCTGACTGTACCAACTGATGATTCACATTTGGTGTTACTTATAATTGAGCCTGTATAACTGTTTTTTATAATGTCACTCTAGGTTTTCAAAAGAATTGTGAAAGAGAATTCTCAAATGTGTTGAAAATATGACTCCGATTTGAAAGCAAAAGAACTTCGTTCTCACATAGCTAATTAAATGCCTAAGAAGATTCAAAAGAGCTTGGGTTCTGAGTCATTTTGAAAATGTGGTCTCAACTGTCAGGTGTTAAGTTATGCAAAATATATAGATTTAAATAATTTTATTAATCTCGATTTTGTAAGTATCTAGCAGAAGAGAAACAGTCTGAAATATCCAAGGTCCAAATCAGAGAGGACAGTGAAGTAAACAATAATTTTACATGATCTTCCTTTCAGCATTTACCAGCTCACACACCTGAATTCAGAGTTTGGATTTTTAGGATCTTAATATTAGTTATGAATGCCACCTCTGTCACTGATATCCACCAAGTCATTCAATCTGTTTATGTATCAGATTCTGATCTGTAGAATGAGAAAGTATATCCTCTGCATCACAAAAAATTGTGAAGACAGCTCAGTAATGACTGTGATGCTCCCAGTGCATAAGGAAACAGATAAGCACCTAATACATTACTACTCACTTTTTATCTCTCGCTTCACTCCCTTATTTTAATTTTCCTCCTCAAGTTTCTGTCATCCACACTGTTCCTTCCTTCCTTTTTTTCATCCATCTATACTTTGCCTCCCATATATTCTTTCCTATGTACCCTCACATGCGCATCAGAGTAAGGATAAACTTACCAGCCAAATCTAGATATTGATATTTCCCATTACTAAAAATAAAGTCACGTCATTCCTTCCCATCTCTTTCCTTCCCTTGTCTGTACTGTGTATTTCACATATATTTTGGTGTCAAATGATGAGATAGCAGGTACTGTATGGGGACTTTTCATGCTTACTCTAAACCCAAACCATTCAGTCATGACCTGGCCCACTAGAATAACTGCTGATGATTTGCTACTCGTGACACTGCTATGCAATGCTACTTCTGGGATCTATGATTCAGACAGTAATGGAAGAAATGGAAAGATAAACATTCACAGGTTTTGAAACATTCACAGCTCTCTGTTGCTGCTAGTCAACATTAGGGGGGGTTCTGGTAACCCTGTAGTGCACAGAGAGAGAGATCCACCTAGTGACTGATTCATCTACAACAGGACTTGCGCGGTACGTTAACATCATGCAGCACAATCTATCCTTACAAGTATGCCAGAGAGAAGCACGATTTCGTTTGTATTCAAATAAAGAATCCTTTATACAAACCACTTCCTCTTTATTTTGAGTCTCTCATTAACCCCACTAATTAGGTTGTGTTCCTGGTTATCAAAGCTGTTTGATATGGGACGTTTGATATGTGCCCCTTTGCTGATTGTGACAGTTAGCTGAAGACCTGATGCAGGTCTCTCCCCTAGTGGCATATGAATCTTTTTTACATTTTCTTTCCAGCATGTAATAGGACAAAGTGATGCTCCCAGCCCCACCCCTTGATGCCCTGTACAAACAGATTTATTACAAACACAAAGCAAATCATGAACACAGAAAGAAACGCACACCTTGTCACCCCTACATGACAATAGAACCCACCCCTCCTGTCAGCTCATCTTTACACTAAACGACTATATGAAACGATGAACACAGTAGAAGTTCACACACCTGGAATCTAGCAGGCCACTAATAGCTGACTTGAAAAATACGGGCGCATATAAGGCAGCTCCACTGAATCCTCCTGGGACAACTGCAGAGACTACTGCTCCCAGTTATTGGTCCCACCCCTCTGATGGAGGTTACGACATCTTACGCAGGTGCTTATGCTGGCACCTCAAGTGTGTAATTTAGAGTACAGATCCCAAGCTCCATTGGAATATGAACCTCAGCATCTGAAGGACAAATACATGCCCCATTTTGCCTTCATGATATGCAGGCAGTGACCTCTGCAAAGATGAGATGGGCCAGTAGCAGGGAAAGCATTACTGCTGCTGTTTCAAGTATGATTTGGCAGGCAGACTCATTTACTGCAGTCCAAAGAATCACTCAGATAGAATGACACAGATGATGAGTGACAGGTAGAAAAACTCTGCGTAGAAGAAAAGAAACTTATTTCACTTGTTTTTTACAAAACTAGATTCCCGTAATTTACCTTCACTTAACACACACATTTCCTGCAGCATATTCTGAATATATTTTTTTTTTTACTTTGATGTCTTCAGCTTATCTGAAATATTTTGTAGCTAAATTATTGGTATATATATCACTGGCTTCTATAGATTTATCTGATCTTTGCTATTTCATTGCAAACTTCACAGAGATGAAAACAAAAGCCAGGTTTTGTGACTGACTTGCTGCTGCCTAATTATATGGAAACATTGCCTTTTTGATAATTATGATATGTTAGCAGCTTCATTTACTAATCAGATTCTGTATCTAGGGATAGGAAGGGGGTGTGTGCACATATGCACATGTTCCAAAATTTGCATTTTATCTAAGTTAGCATTGATTAGTAACTAAATTTTCAACAGTACTTGTAGAGAATAATTTGACTGAATCATTAAATACAGTATGGTACCTTTGTAAGTAGAAATCTACAGTTCCATCTAGAAAACAAGATAATACTAGTATTATATACTGTGTTGAAATCCAACAATATTGAGGGAATGAGCTACTTATTCCCCTGAATAAATAAGTCCAATCAGAGAACAGAAATAATAAAACTATGCAACTCACTAATCATGCAAACGATGCTGAATAATCAAAATAATTTGCAAAATGCAGACTGAAAACCATTTGTTTAACAAGTTGTTCAGCCAGTCCATCCAAACTCAGAGTCACTGCCAAAAGACTCTGGATCTGTAACAAATATAATTTACAGCAAATATTCACACTGCTATGCTCAGAAAAATAAGATATCAATCATTTCATTTCTATGCATCAGTTTGACTTCAAATCTACCTCAGTAACAACCAGAATTTGCCCATATAACCAGCAAAGTATGGGCATGCTTGTTAGCAGGCAAATACACCTATCATTCTGGGCACCTGATCATTTTACCGCTGAAGCCCATGACTGCAAAAGGCCACTGTCTGAACCACCCACTTATACATACATGAGTTTGGAGACTTCAGGGGTGAAAAAGCTTAAAACCGCAATTTTTGTTCTACTGCAGTCATGCTGCACTTCATCAATGGGTGGAGAAATTCAGCCTCCAGTGAGGATAGTACAGCTTTCTTCTCAAAGCCAGCTTAGTGATTCCAGGCAGAACTCGCTAATTTGGTATGACCTCACCTTGAAGAAAATTCCCTAGGTTTTCTGCTAGACCATTGACATGCTGATTTCTTTTATACTACTGACCTCTTCTGAAACACAGCTGAATTTGTTTGGTGTGACATCTGCACAGTTTGTCCTACTAATTGAAAGACTAGATGTGACTTATTTCCCCAAAGACTGTCTGTAGTCAGCAAGCAGGAACAAACTTCAGTCATTTCTGACTGGCTACATTTCAAAATCATGTCCCAGATGTACCTGGTTTGTGTTTTCTGTGTGCCATTCCTTTCTTTTAAGCTGACATTTTTATTTAGTTATCTCTGATCAGTTAAGACAGGCCAAGAGATCTCTTTGGTTTCAAGCCAGCTGCACTTGGGTCTGATGTGTCCCTCCCCTAGAGAGCAAACGTGCAGGTGAAGCTCCTACTTACTCCCAAGTCAATCCATATAACAAAGAAATGATGGAGTTGATGTCAAGTAACAAGAAATGGAAAAAAAAAATCTATAAGGACAGATGAACTAGCATGAACTATATAATTTCTGTTTCTACAGAAAGTATCCTGTATTTTAGGCTTGCTACTCACCAGCATTTGTTTCTGGCTCATCATTTGAAAAAATGAAGCAACAAAAAAACACTGATGAAATATCATCATTAAGAGGAAATTGAGACAAAGGGAAAAATGAGCTTCTCCCACATTTTACAATGCCTGGGCCAGGAACAGAACTATTTGAGCTTCAAAATCCCATTGTAAAACTTAGGAGATTTAAAATTGCCCTGGAACTGGAGGGGACATACATAATTTGAAAGTTGTCCCAGTGATCAAAGACGAGGTTGTCATGAGTCATTCTAGCAGATAAGCTTTTCTTCTTCACTCTGAAGACTGACAAAGCTACTGGCAACCTTGAGCAAGATTTGCATGCCACTGCAGTTATCTGCACAAAAATGCAGTACAAAGGGGACAGAGAATCTATTATGATATTTTGGAATCAGTGGTACACTCATATTTCAGCTGAACAGAAAAATGGAAGTTTATGACAGATGGCAGTGTAGAATTGGCAGGAACAATTAAGAACTGAAGAAGGCACGGGAAATGTATTTTTTGTTAAAAACTCTTCTCTGTAATTAAGCAATATGTGTCTCTTGACACCATTTCAACACAGAGCTATGTTTTAAGACCTGAGAAGGTAAGGCAGTCCAGGAAGTTCCTCGGTTTTAAGTCAGCTACACTTGAAAAAGGTCCAGTAAATATTTGTCAGCATAGTAGTTTTTGCCTTGGGAATTCCAGGAAACTGAAAATACACATCAACATTTTTAGATAGTGAAGATGTACTCAGAGTAACTTCTTCTCCCTTACCCCACTTCATCATAAGTCCTGATATATTTGCAAAACTTATAGGAATTAATACACACTTTTGCCAATTAAACACATTTGAAATTCATGGATCTTTTCTGCAAGGATACTTCTGATAGCTTATACAACCAGCAAAAGCAAGGCAGAAATACTCAGTGAGTTACAAGGCGTTCTTCCTTAGTCTTCTGCAGTGACTAACCTTAGCAAGCAGACTTGACATTAAGATTAATGTTCAATTCTGAGTGACGTGGATTCACACTTCACATCTTCTCTGAAAATTACTCACTGCTGACAATGAATGAACTGGTGTTGAACATGGTTCAGCTGGAAGTATGGTGACAGAAAAATCAGCCAGGTCCATTTCAGGGAGAGGTTTTAAGCTGATGTTTTTGAAGATGCTTTTTTGTCCTTGGCTATATACCCAGTTAAATTTTGCTCAGCAAAATGACCACTGCACTGTTGAGACATATAATTCAAGCTTCAACTGTGTCCTAATAAGGACTATCAGCAATGATGCTAATTGGTGTCAGATGTGATTAGACCACTGTTCTGCAAGAAGACTACTGATTTGCTTTCCTCTACTTCTTTACTGCTGAGAATCCAGCACCAGGTGACTCATTACCCTCATCTCAAGTAGGATTCAAAGGAATAAAGACACTAGAGCTTACCACCAAACCTTTTCTACCTACTAAGGCTTTGTTTCCAAGACGAGATTAGGTATTGTTTTTATAATTTAGAAGTGACAGAAAACATGGGCATCTTTTCCTGTAATTTTATAAACAACTGTAATAGAGATCAACATAATTTTTATATAAAACAAGGCAGAATTGTGATGTGTTGTTGATTATACAATAGCAGAACATTAATCCAAACACTTTGCCTTTGGTAAGTCCAGCAGAACAGAAGCAAAGTTATTTTGTAGTGACTGCTTTTGTATTGCTTTTCTTACCAAAACATGTACATAAGTAAATAAGAGATATCTCTTCTCATGCCCAATATTTTGGAAACCAACACTCTCATAACATTTAATGTCCCATTGGCTGTAAAACAATTTTGGGATCTCTTTGTGTAGGAAAAAGGATCAGTGCAAATGTCTTGACGATAATCCCTCAGTATTCTATATTTCAGCGACTTTGAATTCAAGGACAAAGTCTAAAGGCTACTGTCTGCAGTCACAATGTATGCAACAAAAATGCCTGCTGGCCACTGGGACGTGCTCAGGTCACTGAAAAATAGCCGATACAGTAGAAAGAAATTGTGACCCCAATTCTCAAAAGGAGCATAAGGTTTCCGAGCCCTTAGGCCTGGTTCCAAAACCTTAATGTCAGCCAAGCCCCACCCACTAACTTCAATAAATCCTGACCTGTGCCGATACATATGCACGTACACTAATTATGACTGTCAGAGAGGGGCTTTCAGCTACAGCTCTCCCGCTCCATTCCTGCAACATATCATGCAGCATCTTCTGGCAGTTCTAGACGACAGCGCTTAAGGGGACTTGCAAGTTTGACAAAAAAGTTGGTGAAATTGATTGGTATTTAGAGTTTAGTGGTCTCCTATGAGTATTCCTGTGCTTCTCTGACTGATTTTGATGAAGTGCTTTTATTTGTCTTTCTACCGAGAGACTGCAGATGAATTTGCAATAGAGCAGCATGGCTCCTGTTTAGCTTTGTCAGGCACCACTTAGCCATGTTATAATTTATTTGCCAGGAAAAAATATTTCTCATGAGAGCTTCAGGCTAACACAGTTATAAAGCACCTGGCTACCGTTCAGCTTCGTGTCGGAAAGCAGTTTCATTTCCATGCATAAACAGAAAAATACCAAACTGGAGAGGAAGAAGAACCAGAAGTTCCTCCAGGCACACGTGCTGTAGGTTCACAGTTCTTTTGAGTGACATTTAATTAAATCAAACACCACCTTAGTACCAAAGTTAGCAGAGTCAAGGTTAAAGTAGGCCTATTTAGAAACACAGCCACTGCTGTCAATAGTGGTGATGCCACAGCAGGCCCTGGAAAGGGTTATTCACTTAACAAAGCAGCCTGTCTCTGCTCACCCCCAGGTTGGGAACCGACTGTTCTGAATTTTTGAATGGATTTAGACCTGTATTTAATTTTGACATAGTGTGTAATAGAACAATCTTTACCTTGCTTCAGCTTTATTTGGCAAGACTCCCTTTTACTCAGAGTGCAATGATTGTGGTGTTTGTTGGGGTAGTTTTGTTCCTATTTTCTGCTGAATTATAGTGATTAGCAAGCAGTTTGAAAGCACCGAGCTCAAAGATCTTTTCTGCTTTGATCACCATTACTGTTATTCAAGAAGAGGCACAAGTATGGTTACAGAAGGAACATAAATATCAATTCAGTTTCACTGCACTTATGGAGGGTCTGTTGTACTTCTTTCCTGTGCTTTCTTCCTACTCTCAATCTCATTAGAATGCAGGGGAAGAAATGCAGTGATGTACATATAATTAAGGCAGAAAGTCTTTCTAGAACATACCACTAATCATAGAATGTGATTTCTAGCGTGATTTATAATTAAAGGAATATTTTTGTTTGTCTCACTTATATCTTGCATTTTAAGAAACAGAGATGAAAAAATCTGAAGATCCAATGAGAAAATGGAGCCTGTTCACAGGGAACAGCTCTTCTTGCCAGTTTAATCAGCTGTGATGTTCCATTAGCAATGACTTAACCAAACCAGACAACGCTTATCGCAGCACCTAGCCCTACAATCATTGCACATTACTACTGTTGTGGGGGTTTTTTTTTAATTGTTCACTGAATACACTGAAATATTGGCAACTGGTAACTGCAGGCTCAGGCTTAGATCAACTAACTTGCAGCCTCCAAAATGACAACAGCACACTTTGGCAAGGAAAACCACGCAAATTTTGCAAACTTTGGTACAAAGAAGATGAAATCCAAATTTTAAAAAGAAGTTCAGACAATTCTCTTTTCATAGAACATGTTGAGCACTCCCACCCATCCATACTGAGTAATTACATTCATTCTTTCACTTATACCTCCCAGACATTTTCAGGCCTACTAATTCAGCTGACCTAAAATTGCCTGTTTGCACATTGGTAGCACTATTCTACTTCTTGCCACAAAACATTGCCCTTTATTTAACTTTAGCCCTGGAAAGTTATTAGTAAACGCAAAACTGTGAGACAACATGAAAAATCTGACTTCCCGATGCTTTTTGATCAGTGTGCTGATACATGCCCAGATGTTCCACAGAACTTTTTTTACTGCTGATGGGGAAGTACAGAATTTTAAAACAGCAACATTATAGAAATTATTGTGAACTACTGAGCAGCATAATGAGGGATTGATTGTGCTGAACTGGATGAAGGGAGCTGGATGGAGCACTGGTTGTGCGATGAGAAAGAACTGCAACAGCACTACGCTGCCTTCGTGCTTTGAGAGAGCGCCAAGGGAGAGGGGTTCTGACACAGGGGATGCTGATGGGAAAAGAGTAGGGCTAGATGTGAAATCCTGTTTCCTAACAAACTTCTGGTGAAATCTAAAGCAGATCTCTTTTGCTCCGTGTAGCTGAGTTACTCATCTGTAAAATTACAATAATAGCACTTCTTTATCTCCAAGCATAAAGAGTAGAAAGACTGGAAAGTCATCAGATATCATCATCAGGAGGACAGGGTAACACAGTAGCAGCATAACAGAAGGAAACGTTTCTATTTTCTCAAGTAAATTCCAAACAAACTGGAAAAAGCATTTGACATCTCTGGGATTAAAATGGAAATGGAAAGAGAATATTTGGACATATTTTCCCCTCAGAAAATAGTATTGATATCATTTTGCTCTGACTTTATAATTCCCATAGCTTATTATAATGTGGCTGTCCTCTTTGATTTGTGTATTGGAACATACAGTGCAACTGCATATATTTGTAGAAATAGGCTTATTATTGTAACAACTCAAGGGAATCTTCTGAATGGAGGAAAAACATTTACATTGGAACAAATTACATTTTACGAAAAAACTAATTGTTACACTGAGAGCTGTATACTGTTGTAATTGCACTGTCCTAATTACACACATTGCATTATTTAAAAAGAATAGCATTATTTATTTGCAATATCCTCTGCTTATTTACAGTTGCATATTTGAACAAGGAGCAAGGAGTTATTCCTACAAAGCAGCAGAGAGATTGTTATCTGCACAAAAACACAAAATTAATTCAGTAGAGGAAATCTACTCTCAAACAGAGCAAGAGAGAAATTCCTCCTGAGGCAAGACATTCTACAATTGTTTCTAAATTTCTGTATAATTAACAAAGCACTTACCATCTGCAGTGATTGACCTGTCAGATCTGCTCCTCTGAGATAATTTCAGTGACATTTTTAAAAAATTGTATGAATATAAAAAAGCCATATTCAACTTGTAGGGAATAGTGTTATTCTGTAAATAGAAATTACAAACACTCAAGATGGAATTAGTTTACAATGACTGCTGACTAACACCAGCAGCCCTGATCAGATGAGTTCAGCTCAGGTGTTAGTGGCATATCCTTTCTTGACTACCATAACGGTGACCCTATTTAGTCTCCTATTTTTTATTGTGTAAATGCCTCTCTAACATATGAAAAGGCATCTTGGAAAATTCACCTGCTTATTTAGACTCTTAAACTAAACAATGTTTACGCTCCATTTTAAATGGAATTCTCGGGAAACTTCATTTTAAAGAAAGAAGAGTCTGATTCTCTGTTGCTTTGCACCTTCACTGCACATTTATTCTAACCCAAATAATTAGCGTATCAAGTTGACACAATGCTACCAAGCAGCAGTGGCCGCCTTTTTACCTCAATAGTGTGAATATCTGAGTATGTTTCCAGGCACCAGAAAATCCAGCCTGGTGCTGTTGTGTTTATAAAGAAAAAACATTCTGTCTTTTGTTTATAATTTTTGACTAAATCTACTAATCCCAAACAGCATAATTTGTGGATTAGCTCCATCTCTTTAACTATTCCTCTTTCCGTTCCTGTATTACATTAAGTATTTATAGATGTTGCAAAAATGTTTCTCCATTAACAGCCTGTAGTATTTCTTCCTTCATAAACCTGAATTTCTGGCAAATGTTATTTAAAGACATGTAAAATACAATTTTATCCAAATCAATACACACTTTTCTCCCATCAGGTTTTGTAAGTGATCTTTTTAAAAGTAGCACAGAAAAAGAGATGGATGTTGTGTGGCATGAGAGATGAATGCATCTTCAGTTCTAAGGAACAACTATTGAAGTTTCAGATTGGTAACGATCACAGTCAAAATGATATTTTAATCTTAGTACACAGCAGGGAATAGACAGTTACCACACAGTTCACTAGAATTTTACCCCCCTTGACACATGAAAGAGAAAGTAGTCTGACTTTTCATCTTATTTCAGAAGAGATCTCCTTCTGGAGGTGGTCTAGTCAAGTCCAGCCAGTGCTCCTAATACAGAAACTTTCAGTTCCACAGTAAATGCGACTGATCTTTTATCTTTGATTTAAGTTCATTGCCACAAAATCAAGACGAATATGTTGAAGTGTAAGGTTAAAAAAATGGATAAATGAAAACTCCTACAGCAAAAGTTGTTTGTAAATTCTTGATCAATGACTTTCTACAATAGCATTTGAAAAAGGGCTATCAAACTTTCCTAAAGTATTTTTGTCAGTAAATAGGAAGTTAATCCTTTTTTCTTCATTTCAGACAGATTTCTGTAGATTTTTTTTTTCCAGTCCATATTGCTAGATGCACCTTGCTATTTTCTCTTGATTCAGTGATAAGGAAGAGAGAGAAAAGGCTATTTTTCTGCTTTTTCTATGATCCCAGTTCTTCGAAAACGTGTGATTTGGGTGGGTGGAATATACATTACAATTGAATAGTGGTAGTTAAAGGGAAAGCAGTGAGTGCAATTTCTTCTTGTTTGCAGGTAATGGATAATGAAAGAAGACGTGAGAATAAATAGTCATACGGTCTTCCAACACAAAAAAAAGTACTAGTACAGATTGAGGCCTTCCTTAGTCTTCAAATATTAAAAAAAAGAAATGCATAGAAAGAAATCACAGAAGAAATAAATATTCTGCAGGCAGTTTTCCTTTGAAGACTGTCAGGGAAGAGACAGCTGTGGAAACTGTAATTCTTTAATTTAGAGAGATCCTCAAGAAAGATTCCAAGTCGATTAGGACTAACCATGAAGATGTTCCTTGAGAAACAGAAGCTAAACATACGGTGGAATCAAGCATACGAAGTACCCCACACCATCAAAAAACAACAGAAAACATGACTGAATGGTAGTGAAGTGCACATCAGATGAATTAGACGACTCATAAAAAGAGGAACTGTTCTTACAAGTTATTAATCTTATACTGCATAATTGCACTATTCCTACACAGACACCTTGAATTAGACGAACTGAACCAACTAAAGAGCTGGTACCTTACTGGGATCATCATACTTTCAGACTACTGCTACAGTCTGTCCCCAAGAAAGAACTCCTCAACTACTCAGTTTCCAAAGAAGGGAACAGTCTAAAACATTTCACAACGGTGAGGATTTTTTAAAAAGGAAAAAAAAGAAGTGAGGAATCAGGCAAAGGAACCTCTCTGTCTTAGAAGAAAATCAACCAGCTGTGACTTCCCGTACTTCTGAACAAGGACAGTGTTCATTTAAAAAACTTACCTTGGCAAGCACTTTACAGGCATGCTATATATACAGATAAATCTATTTTATATCATGCTATGGGTGCCAATCTTATTGCAGAACACAGTGATTACAGCTTACATTGAATTACTACTTTTTATAATTCATTGTAGTGAGATATTACCGTGTGACATCTCCAAGCTAGTGAGCACTTCATTATTTTTAAACACAAAAATTGAACAAACCACTTACGTTGAACTGACTGTTGATCTCTTTCTTTCTCATTCTATGTTAGAAGAACAAGTCATACAATAAACTAGAACTTCCTAGAATCCAGCTGGTTTAGTAGTTGGCCTTGTATGTGCCTACTACTATTAATATTAAAAGACCTTTAAACTGCCTATTTATGACATCACACTCTATATAGCACATAGAATAAACTACAATGATGTCCATACACTATACTGTTTTCACAAGGCACATTTTACTTTTGAGATGTGCATATATATATGCATACAAACGATATACACCCATATAAATGCAGACAAGCCATTAAAGTTGGTGATGATTTGCCTTTGCTTTTAAGGTAACAATGCCAAAACTTCTGGTTTTAGCACAGCAAAGACAATGGTAAAATGTTGCTTGAACTTGTGCGTATTATTTCAACTTTTAGGACGTACCCTCTGAAGGAAAATGGATTATTTTCCAAAGTTCTGTACAAAGTTTTTAATTCGTGCTCAGACAGAGAAATATCCTACATGATGACACATTTTTAATTCTCTATTTAAAAAACTTTTGGTGTCACCTTGGAGAGTCTCAGAGTGTGCTTACTAGAGTAAGCTTAAGAAGAAGGTGTGACAGCTGTGGTTTTCGACATGAAAACATCTCTCACTCTAGGCACAATAACATTTTATTTATCCTATTTTGACGAGTATGTGCTGACATTTAAAAGACCAGAGAAGGAAAAAAACCTAGCCCTTATTTTATGGGAGAAAAAGAAAGTCTTTCTGTGTTTTGTTTTGGTTTTGCTTTTCTTGAAGATTCTCACATATCTTAGCTGTTTTAAATGTTAACAGATGCTCAGCAGACTGGAGCACAGTTAAAAGAGAAATTCACATATAATTCTCTGGTTAAAAATTCAGCAAACAAATATATACTTACAACTTTTTAAGGGATACAAATACATTTAAGAAAAATTATTTCCATGCTGACATAGAAAAGAGAATTTTAAACACGAATATAAGTATCTTATCTTGATCTTTTCTTTCTAAAGTCACACATGCTATGGTAACTTACAGAAGTTTTATAACATGCAAATAATACTGTACTGAGATTTGCTGCTGGATAGTTGCTCAATGACCTGTATGAAATACGTTGTTTGTCTAGCTGCTAATGAATCAATATTTCATATCACAAAGCACATGACCTCAACTGACAGTATGGATGGCAATATCAGTTAAAGAGATTAAGGTTTGCCTGATTGTGGAAAAATGCCTAGCAGTCCCTCGCATCCAAAACTTGGAAGGGATATATGAAGAAATTTACACTCCCAATATTAATATCACTAATCACTAGACACAGAACATCTCCACTGAAGTATGCACGTGAGTACTAATTTCATAGACTCATAGAATGGTTTGGTTGGAAGGGACTTTACAGATCATCCAGCTTCATGCCCCCTGCCATGGGCAGGGACACCTTCCACCAGACCAGGTTGCTCAAAGCCCCATCCAACTCTTGAACACTTCCAGGGATGGGGCTTCTTAAAAGCTTTTATGGAAGTTCATTCTATAAGCACAAAACGAATGAAGGAATCTATGAGCCCTGAAAGTAACATTTTATTTTGCTTAGTTCCTAAAGTGCATACAAAAGTTCCAATTACATTCAGCACCAGTCTAATACGAAGCAGCTTAGTGCAGCTTTAAACCTTACATGTGAGAAAAGTTATCGTTTAGCTAAATAACTTTCATAGTTCACCTCATCAAAGAAACATGTGCTTCCAAACTGCATTTGTCTTACTGAAGCTGTACATTAGATAGTACCAAAGAGATTTAAGAAAGTATTGAGAAAGGCTGAACTGAGGACGTTTGACTGCAATTAGCTTCATGGACTATATTGTTCAAAGCTTTTCTAACTTGTGTGTGATTAGAGGGAATGTGGTACCTCACAAACAAAAATCTGGATTAAAAAGGTTACGCCTAAACATAAGCCTTAGTACATTGCTGTCAGCATATCTGGACATCAGTAGATGTGCAAAATTATATAGCTTTTTTTCTTTTTTTTTTTAAGAGAGAGATACAGTGCTAGGATACCTAGAAATAAAGAGTGAGAGAACCAGCCTGTTCTCCTCAATTGTGCTGAAAACAAGCAAACCTTATCCACCAAGGCAGAAGCAGAGAGAACTGAAGCCCTGCAAGCAACAGAGGATGAGAGCAGAGGTATGGAGAGCCCTTTGAAGTACAGCAGGAGGCTGGAACTGTCCTGGGGGTAAGTCTGAGATGAAAGAACTCTTCCTTTTCTCAAGCAGATACTGTGCAAGCTGATAAGACATTATCAATTACATTTAATTGTATTTGATACCTGTCATCAAAACTGTCTTTGCAACCATAAGAGCTGAAAGCGTTGGTTTAAATTAAACGTAAGATCCTGATAAAATTTTGCAGTTCTAGAAGCTATCTTATGATAACCACAGTACTGTGTATCTACTGTACTTCAGTCAACACTCAGGCCTAGTCTATAAACTTTTTTTGTTTTGTTGCAGACAGTAAAAATTCAGAAACGCTGTAATCCTGACCAGGATCATGGTATAGAAATAGCTCACTTAGAAGACTTGAGCGTCCACATCAGCAAAACATGCAGAAGCAGATGGACCCCTACTATCATAATATGCTGCAAATACATTGAGAGGATCTGTATAGTATGCAGAGAAAGTAACATAGGCTTAGTAGCATATAGGAAATCTCAGTCTTACAGAAACAGTCTTTCTGCTTCAGTTAAAACCTCGGGAACTGGAGAGACATGTCTCGTAAGCAACAAAGGCATGAAGCAGCCAAGCTCTTCTGAAGATTTCATATTAAGTCTTTCCTGTATTATCTGAATTGTTTCCACATTTGAATGAAGAAAAGATACCCTCAGCCTCTCCTCTCAAATCTGCTCCCCCCATTCTCTTCAGAAAACGTACCTGTACCCTGGAGGTGTTCAAAAAACATTTAGATGTCGCGCTTCAAGACATGGTTTAGTGGCTTTAGCGGGCATGGTGGCATCGGGTATATGGTTGGACTTGATGATCTTTGAGCTCTCTTCCAACCATAATGATTCTATGATTCTATGATTCTGTTTGGAAGACAGCTTCACTTATACAGATGTATATTTGCAGCAACATTTGTCTAATTAGATCATGACTCTCTTATTTTTTTATGAACAAAACCACAAGCAGAAGTGGAATTCGTTATCAGAGAACTATTCTAAACTGAATACCAGAAAACATCCCTAAGGAAAATGAGATTCCTCTACTATCTTTGCAGATTAATAAGTTTGTGATAGTAATAGAGAAGTTGAAGAAGCATCCTTCTTCACCCATTTGCCTCTTATTCTTCCCTCCTGTCTGAATTCAGTAACTTACCTTGGCTTTCTTTCCAATCCTTTAATTTCCTGTCTCATTTGTCTTTCTAAATCTTCATATAGTGGAAGCTAAGAGAAGTTCCCATTATGAATCTATATTGAAAGGGGAGCTTGGTGTATTGCAAAAGGGCAAATCTAAAAATGATTGCTCACCCTTCCCTCTGTAGAATCCTATATCATACCCCTGCTCTGAAGCCCAAGGAACAAATCTATTTAATGTTAAAATACCACTGTCCTTTCTCTGAAATTCTGCCAACTGATTGTTTTCACCACATCACTCTCTTTCATTTGATCTGTAATTGAGAATGTACCTTTGTAAAAGTGGTCATCCCTTAGTTTTCTCTCTCTGCTCCACACTGCAGCCTCTAGCCTTTTGATTATCTATACAATAAATCAATAAAATCTGTACAAAATATTCCTCTCTCCATACTTCCTGATACATATGGCATTTTGAAAATAATTAATACGTGTATTTACCATGGAAATCTCTGAACTTTAATCTGTTCTTTACCCCCTCCCACCAGTTACAAAATAGAGTTTTCTAGTCAGAGTGCTAAAATACCACCATCCATAACAAAATTACTCTCTACTTGGAAATCTCTATGTTCAGGAAAAAGGAAATAACAGGTAAAGAAATTCCTGGAATGTTTGTTCAGTTTGTTTTTCCTTCTACGTATTCAAAGTTCATCAGCACTTAATGATTAAACAAGATGAGAAAAGTACGCTGCAGACAGAGGGAACAATAACTGTGGCATACCAAATCACTCGTCCTGAGCAGCTGGGCATAATAGATGATGTTTAGCTACTGGATATTTTTTAAATCATAATGGAGAAAGTACAAACTGTATTGGTCTTGGGAAGGACAGAAGAGCCACACTTTTAGATGTTAATGTGCAAAGGTGTCCCATACTCTTATAGCATGACAGACATTAGGATTTTCATTCTCCAAAACTCAGCTCTAATATGGAAGAATTTCAGTGAGTTTAATCAAAAGCCAAGAGATTAATATGATGGCAAACTACAGAATGGCTAATTTCTGTAACAGAAGGAGAGACAAGAGAGAGTTATAACAGACTAGCTCTAGGGGGCTTTACACAGGTGCAAAAATAGTGAACTCTTGCTAGTAAGTTAAGTTGAAATAGATCCTTCCCTCCACTCTCCTGGCTGAGGAAAGCAAAAAACTTTCCTATTTCAGACAGCTGGAGAACCTGTGGAGGGAGAAGAAAGATGTGGTACATAGCAGGAGGGAGAGGGTGGAAAAAGTTACAGATAGACAGCGCTTGCGAAGATGAAGGCTGGGGTCATGGGAGCCTGGGGTTGCCGTCAGCTGAAAAAGACTGGCAGTTGGATTCACAAAAAAATGTTTCCTGATAGTTGGTTTGTATATATAATTTGCACGTATGCCAATTTTGATTTAAAAGACTGCAAGAAACCCAATTCTACCAGTATTTTCTCGTCCTAACTGCAGTAATGCACAATGAATTTCTGGCTAGCCATCTGAGTGAAAAAGGGCTAAGCTCACCTTTTCATTTTGGAAAATTAGTACATGACCATTAATAAATAACATAACCTGCAGCATTATTTCAGGTTATCTATGCATTTTGTAGATGGCTTGCATCACCTCACAACATCTTATCCTTCATTTGCTCTAAACTGTCTTTTTTATTTGTTTTTTTCTCCCCTGCCTTTCTGAGAGGTCTGTAAAATAGTTGCTGACTCCATGTTGACCTGTTTTTCTCTGTCTCTTCACCATATACTTAACTCAGTGAGTAGCCTGTGAAGTTTACTGAAGTAGATACCATCAAACTTGACAGCAAGAGAAAAACTCTGTCTTGTATAAGCAAACAACGGTACTAGTATATGGAAGGCCTAGAGGACAAAAGAATATGACTATTGCAATTCTATTATTTACAGCTTTGTATTACAGCTTTTATTTCTTTTTCCTTCTTGAGACTGAATGGAGCTGGGTTATCGCCAGGCTCCTTTAGGTATTTCTTTCAGAATACACATCAATCTGCAGTCCCTCTATGGCCTCCATTACTTTAATACCTGAGCACCTCACAATCTTTCACTATCTTTGCTCTGACAACATCCCAGATGCAGGCAATTTTTATGACATCAATTTACTAAGAGAGAATCAAAGTGCATAGAGATTTCTGGATATCTGATGTCCAGAGTGAAATCCAAATCTCTCCCCCAGCTCTTTTTACAGTGCCTGGGATCAGCCTTCAGCTCCTCAAAATGAGATTCAGGACAATCTGAGTACTGAGCAAGGAGTCACCCACAGACAGACTTGAAAAAAATGAGACTAACCTGTGCCACAATTACTAGGTAAAGCTGTATTTTTGTTCTGAAGCTGTCAATACCATACCACTATGTATTTAGAAAGTGTAACTACAAGCCCTGTTTAGAAGAGAGACACTTCTATTCTACAACTAAGCATGGATCTGTCTGTCTTTAAGACAGTTAAAGAACAGCCTAGAGGCATACCTCCTCTCATTTTTATATAAAAGTCACCCATGATAAGGGAAATTCTGGTGCAGTTCCTTGCTCTGCCTGAAGGAATTCAAAATTCACATTTCCCTCCTCATAGGAGAGTGCCACAACTATCAAAACACAGCACAGGCTGGGATGTGGAGGCATGATGTATTTCCTCAGCTTTGAAAGAGCTGAAGGAAGAATTTCAGGTTCAGTGGCCTGGGTAGAGCAAAGGAACGTGACTTATGTCTCAGACAGTGAAAACAGTGCCTGATTTTACCTGGATTTTACTGCTTGTTGTTCCATGCATACTAGTGTAAGTCTGGATTGCACGTTTTGTTTCAGTAGTCGCACTGTCTCCAAAAATTCAAGGACATTGGAATGCAGAGTCCTGATGTAGGAGATCTCTGAAACAAATTCAATACAGGTCTGTACAGCTGGGAATTCCTATCTGAAGAACAAGGAATTAGAGCCAGAAGTAATTCTGTTTTCTCATTCTAAGACAGAAAAGCTAATTTATTTAGAACAATACTGCATAACTCTCCTATATGTTTGGAATGAAATGCCAGCATCTTTCTTCACCTATTGCTGGAGGAGAAACTGCAGTAACAAATTTTTGCTAGCTTTTATCTAATCTATTATAGTCTATTGAATATTAATAAATTACCATCTGCCAGTTTTTGCAGGAGTAGCTGAAACTCTGCCTGCATTAAACTTGAAAATAACTCCTTCCCTTTTCACAATCTTCAAGAGAACACTGATTTTAAAATAATGATTACTGCCTGTACAATTTCAGTGGTGTTTCCCTTTAACAAAACAATATTAAGATTTACGTGATACAGTCAGCTTTGGGATTGATAATTAATTGTCACTTAATTACACACTTTAATAATATTTATTTTAAAGTTATAACAACTCTGGCTTACAAAATGACCCTGAATCACTTTAATTTATTAATTCACTTAATTAAAATACTTAATCTTGAAAAGAGCTTTCAGGCTGTTCAAATAAAGGTAAAAAAAATCTTCAAATTAAATCAACACTTTTTTCCTTTGATATATGTAATTAATTTTCACTCGACTCAATAAATAAACCTCATGTAAAGTTGTTCATGTGACAACAGAAAATGGCTTGCTGTCAGCTTAATCTTCCTTAACACAGTAAAGCATTTTTAGTTATGCTGACAGGCCTGCTGAAAACCTTTTGCTGGAAAGCAATAAATATTAGCATTTTTTCCCACTGGCACTGCAGGGAAAACATTTATTTGTAAACGATGATCGTTAATCAGCATTTTCATACAAGCAATCAGAAAACCTCCCAGGCTAAAGCAAACTTGACGGAAATGAAACTTCTATTTGCAATCAGATTTAACTTAAGCACACTTTCTCCTTAAATAATCGAGATCTTTGTTTTGTTCGTTTACTGGCTGCTGGTAGAGGAGTTTTGTGTACAAGGGATTGCACTTTCTATCCCCCATATGCTAGAAGTGAAGGTTCTGTGACAAACTCTAGGACTTAACTGTGGAGCTCACAGCACTGCCAAGATTTTCACGTGCTTAATGTTACTACTGCAATTAGCTCCACCGAACTCAATGGCAGTCAAATTAACCACATGCATGAAATGTCAGGATCATGACGAAAGCTGTCACTCGTACAGGCATGTGAATAACTTTACAAACGCAAGTTTTACTTTTAAATTTAGCACATTTCCTCATATATGTAGCACTGTTCGCATGTATTTCACTGAAAAAAGACGACTGTGTATTTTGAAAAGCTGGTTTCTATTGAAAGCAATTTTCAATTGCGCAGCAAAATTCATCTGGAGATGTCATTCCAACATATACTTGACTATACCTTCCCCTTACATTTCGAACCATTCACTCCATATCTTGAAAACTCTGCTACAGGAGGATTCCTCCTCCCCCTTATATCTTAACAAGGACAAGAAAGTCATGTTTTTTCTCAAGTTACCATATCCTTATCGCACATTCATAGTTGAAGCTGAAGGGATTCCGGTTGTTTCTCTCTAACAGCTGTATCTGAATAAGAGAAGGATCCAAAAATTTGGGCTGGGTATTTACAGCCTAGGTCTCACTCTCTCAGTCAAACTCAGCCCTGAAAAGTTCAAGTTAGTTAATGACAGATCTAAGGAACTACTGTCACCAAGATGATAATTAGATGGGGCTAGATATGAAAAACAGAGGTTTCAGCTGATGATAGAAAGTAGCTTTCCATCACTCCTCAAAGGCTGTTTATAGTACAGGCATTTGTATCTGGCTGCCATGATTTTTAATAAAATTGCAATTCATGTATGTCTTCACTGAACTGGAACTAGCACATCATTCCTGTATGAGCACACACTGTCATGAGTCCTCCAGCTGCTTCTAGCACTCAAGAGAGCAGAAATAAAGCAAAGAATTCCATGTTTTTAAAGAGGAGGAATTTTCAAGACTTACTCCAGTTTTTACGTGTGTTAGGTGAAAGCACAGCAGTAAGAAATTACTCATAATGAGAAAATGGACCTCCATTTTTGACGCCGTATTTTCAGCTGCTAACCTGAGTTTGGTTTGGCTTCTTGATAAAGGTTTCAGAGGATTTGGTTTTTAGCTATATTTATTCTATCTCTTATTTTCATCCCGAACAGATTCATAAAAATACATCTGGGAAGGCTTCACTTTGTTTATTTGTTTTTGTTTTCATTTTCGGTGTGCAAATATGCCCCTTGTTTAGGAAACAGCTAAATAAAACCACAGATCATTTTCACACTACGAATAAAAATAGTCAAATTTTGTATGCATTTTTGGAGAAACACAGAATGTGCTGATTATCATCATGGTTACCCTGCAAGGGATTCCAAGCAATACAAATCAATTCTTAAGCTTAGAAAGTAAGCAGCGTACCTACTGCATAGGAAGACCAACTGGTGGCATCTCTGTTAACTGTAGTAAGAGTCTGCATGTTCAGCTGTTTATGGAGTCAATTGCAAATTGCAATCAGAAAAAATATATATCTATTTAAAACAACTTTCCCTGCAACGTAATGCAGAAAACACCATTCAAAAGTAGCCTTAAGAGATTTGAGTGTCTATGATAAAATTCAGTGCTCAAGTGTCATTACAGACCACTGCCTTCCAGCTGCCATTCCAGAAGGGCACAGGTCCCCTCTTCATGAACAGTCTCTGAAGGTCATTCAGATGCCTACAGTTGGTGCTAAGAGACATTTCACAACCTCGTAGACTTTTTTTTAGGTTCCTGAACACTTCTTAAAATCTGGTCCTGTGAGACTAAACCCCTCCCTGGAGTGCAATGGCTGAAAACTGTTTTGCAGGTGGATTTATTCTTTTCCTGCTCTGATTTAAAAGGGTTCACAACCTCAATCCCAAAGGGCAGACCAGTGACCTTATTACACAGCTATACTTCAGCCATAAAGAAGTTGCTTTATATCTTGTGCTGAAGCTCGCACAGGCTACAGTGCTGCTTGCAGGCAGCTTGTTACCTTCAGCAGTAACAGAGCAGTTACATATCCTAAGTTAATCCATTTGCATTAAACATCCATGCTTTCTGTTGCCTGCTGCTGAACTGGGGCAAAAATAAAATGTTGTCATGTTAGAAAATTGTGTTTAAACATTAAAAAAACCCAAATTGATCTAAATTAAAGTGATGCTGGACTGGGACCAGTTCTGTAAAGCCCTCATTTTACCCATAAACATAACATAAAAACATATAATCTGTATTATATATTTTACATATATACACACTGTAATTATACAGAATATATGCTATATAGAGAAAATAAAAATAATGTAAGATTTACCAATATGTACTTTTACTTTAAATAAATATAAATTTTATATATTTAAATCTCAACGGCATTTTCATTGTGGCAATTTGTTCTTGGTGACTCAAACACAAATATTTTAGGAGGCAGGAAACTGAAAGAGTTGGAATATTTGCAACAGGAAACACTGGAGAGTTTCCTATTAATTTCATTTATTGTCCCGCATCTCCTTCTGACAAAACGCTGAGTCTTTTTGGTCTCAGTTGCCGTACACCGCCTGCAACGTGTGCAGACTGCGGAGCGTGCACAGCAGCAGCGTGATGCAGGGGATGTGAGGGGCTCGGAAAGACCTTTGGGCATGATCTGCCAGTGCCGTGGCAGCTGC